>NC_137014.1:26527725-26697725 GCF_032717465.1 Coenobita brevimanus | reverse complement strand
ATGAGCCACTCTAATGATATCCTGCCTACAAACACGAGGGATGACAACTTGATGTACAACCTCCCATTCACAGTCGGCTGATGCTGTTGGGGGTCTCCACTTCCACATAAGTACTCCTGACTTTACATAATAACAAGTAGAAGCACCAGCTGACTCTTCTTCACTGTAAGCAGAGTTAGCTAGACCTTTCAACTCAGGGTCAGCAACCTGCAACTCAACCAACTCTTGACGAGACAAATTATCAACACTACGGGGTACTGCCTCATCTGGTGAGTGGTCCAAATTAGCAAGAAAAGTGTCAGCTAGGATAACATCATCATCATCATTATCCTCTAAATCACCAGTAACTTTAGACTTAGCCCTAGTGACAGCACATGCAGGGAACACATCAGGGACATCACAATCCTGGGACGCAGCCACTGGCTCACTAGACAACTGAGGAGCTGGACACACTTGACTTCCACCAATATCATTTCCAAGTAAGAAAGTTACACCTGACATTGGGAGTGTCTCAACCAACCCAACCATAACTGAACCATTAACAAAACCAGACTCTAAATTCACTCTGCACAGAGGAACAGAGAAGTAATTATTCCCTACACCTTGTAAGATTACAGTTTCATCAGAGGAATTAAAATTAGAGCCTAGAACACTGGTCAGCATAAGGGATTGGCAAGCACCTGTATCACGATATATTTTAACTGATTTCCTGTCATTACTGTCCAGAGGACTGACAAAACCATCAGACAGGAAATTAGCACATGAACTCTTGAGAGTGTCACCCACGTTACTGCTCAAAAGAGGAGCTCCATCATGAGAATTTAAGTTACCCCTCAAAGCAGGTTCAGTTAACTCAGTTAAAGAATTCTGGGAACTCTCAAGAGTGGACACTAGACCAATTGACTGAATATTTAAAGACTCCTTTTTGTTCACATCACGCTGTCTCCTGAAACATCTCTCCGTAGTATGACCAAGCTTACTACAATAAGTACATTTACTTTTCTGAAATCTAGAGGTGAAGCTGGATTTACTTCCTGAGAAACATCATCCTTATTCTCTTTCCTGTTACCTGTACTCTGAGTAGAGGCAACGTACTTACTCTCAGCTTTCCCTTTTTCTCTAGAATATCTCTTGTGAGTGAGAACATACTCATCAGCTAAAACTGCAGCATCAGACAAATTATCTATTCTTTTCTCATCAAGATATAGGCTTACATCTTTATAAATACACCTCTTGAAGTCCTCCAGCAAAATCATCTGCTTAAATTTACCAAAATCAGAATCCACATTCTTAGAATTTAACCACTGCTCTAACAGATCTTCTTTGATTTTTGCATACTCAACATGGGATTGCTTATCTTGCTTGTAAGTTGTCCTAAATTTTACTCTATAAGCTTCAGGAACAAGCTCATAGGCCTTAAGAATCAAGCTCTTAACTACATCATAATTATCAGATTGATCCTGAGGCAAAGATGCATAAGTTACTTGAGCTTTACCGGTGAGAACAGTTTGAAGGAGTACTGGCCAATACTCCTTAGGCCAATTAAAACCTGTAGCTACCCTCTCAAACAACTGAAAATACTTTGTTAAATCAGATTCATTAAAAGGAGGGACAAGTTTAACATTTTTAGCCACATCAAAATCATCAGAGCTAGATGATCCAGTTCCACCTTGTTTCATGCGATACTCATGGTCTGCCTGAATCCTAGCAATTTCAACTTGTGCCTCAGCCTCCCTAGCACGAGACTCCTGCAGGGCTAGCTGTAACTTAGCTAATTCAATCTGCGTTTGCTCATTTGGAGGAGTTACATTAAACAAGCTTTCATTAATCATGGCAACAATTTGATCTTTAGACTGATGAGAGCGAACAACAAATCCCAATTGTTGAGCAACAATCTTAAGTTCATTCTTTGTTCTGTTTTCTATATCACACACTGTTTGCACATTTGACAAAAAATCTTTGGCTTCATCAAGTGTAGAAATAGTAGCCATCATGAATATATCACAGTCACAAAATATCAAACAATATCCTTATGATAATATCCTGAATATCCTGATATGAGGTCGCCAAATTTATGTTACGGAACAGAGAAAGATAACGTACACTTTAAGTGAGAATGCTAAAATCCACTACTGTCCCGTAAAGTTCCAGGTTCAAAACAAAAGAGTTAGGTAAAATTACAAGTTAAAGTTTAATGCTCAAACTAACAACAAAACATTCAGGACTCATAAGGATAATGTAATGGCAAAAACAGGTTAAATATATGGTTAACTGCAATAGCCTCTATTAACACGAAATTAGCAAGAGTAAATTTATCTAAGTCAGCCCTGATAAAATGAGATACCAGATAATACTCAGTGAATGCCAGATAAATAATTACAGATACAAACTATTATCAAAAATGACTGACATAAAGAACCCCACACGAATTACAAAAACTTCACTAGGCCCACAAATTAAACTCATGCTACACAGTACAAGAAAAAATACAAGTTATACTCAAATTACACACAGCTGCTAGATGTTTGGAGATTCCCTGAGCACTCACAATAATAACATCTGTACAGGGGAGGACAGAGATGTGAACAAAATGAGGAGCAGATCTAAGTGGCAATGATGCAGAGACTGAGCTCATTATATAGGGGCTGGCAGAGCTCGATACAACTTGTAAGAGGGACGCGCAAATGAAGCCATGGGGACAGAGAGCTGAAAATCCCGCAAAGTATAACAGAGAGAACGACTTACTCTACTATAACGGTAGAAGGGGGGGGACTGAGGCAGAACACGCTCGTGATCAAACATGCAGCAACTGTGCGTTAAAATTACACAAAGGATGATGAAATCATAGGCTATGTAACAATATATATATATATATATATATATATATATATATATATATATATATATATATATATATATATATATATATATATATATATATATATATATATATATATATATATATATATATATATATATATATATATATATATATATATATATATATATATATATATATATATATATATATATATATATATATATATATATATATATATATATATATATATATATATATATATTGTTGAGAAGCGGGATTTACCGGAAGTCTCTCAGTGTTTCTCGTATTTTTCCGATACGTGTCAGAGTTGCCAATTAGCCTGCTCTTGGTGAGTGGAGGTATTTTGTCACTGGTACATTGATTTCTGTGCTCATTTTCTCAATAATGTTTTATTTATGTGATTGTTTGTTAAATTATGTAATTTAATTTAAGTTTGTTTGCTAAAGAATTTAGAGTGCTATGTAATGTAAGAAAAAGTCTGGATATTTAGGATGTCTCCAACTTGGTAACTGTTGCAGTAATCCTAGGTGTAAATAGGCTCGACTTCTCGTTCCTAAAACACCTAACGTGGAGCGGGGTCCTCTTTCGAGACCGGAGCTTAGTGCAATAAAGAGAGGCAGGTTGTTGTTGTTGTTTGAATATTCTCCCCACAGCAAAAGTGGGGAACGGGCAAACAAAGAGCCCGTCAGGGGAAAATGCGAAAAAAAGCTCCAGTAAAGAGCGTAGCAGGGACGAAGACTGGCAGACAGGGCAAGGGCGGCAGAAGAAGGGAACGAGGCGATGGTAGACAACCCGATGATCGACGAGGCGAGGGGGAGAGCGGTAGACAGCACGGCGCCGATGGAGAGGGATAGACAAAACGGCGCCGATGGTAAGGGCGCCGAAGCTCAGGTCGAAAGTCCCGAACTCTGCCCTCAACCCCCATCTGACTCGCTCCAGCTCTCCACAGCAGCAGGTGGAAGCATGGAGGGTAGGCCCGGTCCTGGTGGTCAACGAGGCACAACCCCGGTCCTGGTGGTAACGGAGAGAGGGTCGTTGGCCGGGTATAAAGGGCGGAGGAGCCTCAATCTCCTGATGGACTGACCAGGGCACTCCCCATGATGGAAGGACAGGCCCGTCCCTTGGCTGGTGCGGCTGCTGTGGAGAGCTGGTCCCGCCGGGAACAGCGGTGGAGGTGTTGCCTCGGCGAGAGGTGGACTGCGAGTCGAGAGGCAGGACACAAAAACTCTAGGCAATAACCTTTACACGTATATTACCACAATCAGACACGGGACAAATCAGCAGATATTACAACATAATATATAGCATAATAAAACCCTTATCTAGGACATGTGTATCTCGCAGGATACTTGCTTATCTGATATTAATGCCAACACAATCAATCCTAGTGTATTTAGGGTACACTGAATACAGGCGCGCGCATGAGGCGCGAGGAGTGAGTCTCACAGGGGGGGGGGGAATTGGGGGGAGTGCGGGTAGTGACTTGTGACGGCTGGGAGGGAGTTATGGTAATACTGGAGAGAGGCAAGTATTAACAATGAGGATTAACGTTTTCCAATAGCAAAGGGACTTTGGTAATTGATTCTATTCTTGGTTTACACTTACGCTAGATATTGGGACGAGACAGTGTCGTACAGGATTTACGGGCAGCGTGAGTGGGGGAATATCACTAACACTTTCTCGTATTACTTATTTAGTGCTCACAGTAGTAGGGGTGTATTACTACGGAGGAATTTCCAGGCGGCACAGTCTTACTAATTGTATATAAGGAACGGCACTCATAAATATAGTTCATCAGATCTTGGTTCGCACACTCGTCCTTTATTCTCTCACTGTGATCTTACTTGCCCCGATATTCACCATATTACGTCACTGCACGATACTACACTAGGCAAAGTCACACTTAACCTAAATCACTTGCACTGTTTCTGGGCAGCATCACACGTATTCATCGTGGGGGGCAGGGGCGGGAACACGCCGTCGGCAATCCTGCCGGGCTAGGGGCACCGCCAAGGGGAGGCGTGCCAAGAGGGCACGGGACAACTCGTAGGGGCGTCCTCTCACGTCATGGGCTACCCGTGGCTTCCGGGCTGGGCTCAGGGGTATGGCCCTCGGGACGGGCTGAATAGCTCCAGGAACCTCTGGTGTAAGTCTCGGCCGGAGGTGGGAGCCTTAGGTCGTCGTGGGGGCATATGGAGATCACGTCCGGGTGTCCTGGGGAGGATCGGGAGAGACTGCGGACTGCGGTCTCCAGCGTCTAGGGGCGCCGACAGGGGAGGGCTGCAGCATCGGCTTGCGCTGGGGCCCGTCAGGTGCGTCTGTTCTAGAGCCAGGCGTAGGGAGCGGAAGCCAGGGGAGGCTGTGAGGCCTGTCTGGGCCACTCTGGTACGGGACGCCTGGGCTCTAGTCTCCTGCCAGGGTGACGTATCGCTCCTTGCCTCCTTCAATGCACCTTCGGAGCGACAGTGGGCCGTCTCACGAGGGCGGGAGCGACAATAGGCAGTCTCATGAGGGCGGGAGCGACAACAGGCCGTCTCTACCAGGGCACCTTCGGAGCGACAATAGGCCGTCTCACGAGGAGGGGAGCGACAATGGGCAGTCTCTACCAGGGCACCTTCGAAGCGACAATAGGCTGTCTCACGAGGAGGGGAGCAACAATAGGCCGTCTCTACCAGGACACTTTCGGAGCGACAATAGGCTGTCTCACGAGGGCGGGAGCGACAATAGGCCGTCTCACGAGGGCGGGAGCGACAATAGGCCGTCTCACGAGGGCGGGAGCGACAATAGGCCGTCTCACGAGGGTGGGAGCGACAATAGGCCGTCTCCTGACAGGCACCGTCTGGAGTGTCTAGAACAACTCCACCCCTAGCTGGTTCAACAATCCCACTCCGTGAAGGTAGTGTCCTTCTCCTACGACGGTGACGGCGGGGTGGCTGCATGACATAGGGGCGCACAGCCCAGGCTGACATATGCCGTTGTTGCTGGAGGTTGCTCCGACTGGTGGTGGCTACCCCGTGGGGTCCGTGTGGGGGTGTCGGCACGTTCCTGGGCATACTGGGCTGTATCTCACTTGCCCCGTTGTCAGGGGCACTACGGTATTCTTCTGTTTCCATTTTGGGGGCACTACGGTATTCTTCTGTTTCCATTTCGGGGGCACTACAGTATTCTTCTGTTTCCATTTCGGGGGCACTACGGTATTCTTCTGTTTCCATTTCGGGGGCACTGCATTGTAAGTCACGCATTTTAGTTGCTTTCCCGAGAACCTTGTTGATGATTCTAGTACATAAGGAGCTTATATACAGATAAGGAAGAGACTAGAGCAGCTTCAGTCAGGTTCAGTTCAGTCTGAGTGTAGTTCAGTGTCACTGCAGTGTCAGTGCAGTTGGTGTAGATTGTATAGCTCAGGTACTTGTGAAAACACTGAAGTGAAGTTGGCATGCATTAAGTGTAATGGGGTGCTTTCAAAGCTAGTATTCTGGTAGATGTCGCCACCATTGGGACAGACACATCCCCGCACTGTTTAAAAAGCATATTTTTCTTTGTTAAATATCTACACTGTTGTGTGAAACTGTGAATCATGGTAATATCATATACCGTAATGTAAATAATACAAATAGAAGACGTATATATAACGTTGCGTGAATTGTTAATATTTATCATAAACGAAATTAAAATATCATTGATGGCATGTGATGGCAACCCGCCATTTCTGTGGTCCCATAATATTTTATTTCTGCTACATTTAGTGCAAGTTAGGTTCTTAATACATAGTTTGTTCAGACTGTAAATTACGCCCAGTAGGTATCTTGACTCATTCAGTCTCTATGTAGGCAGAAATTTAATGCTGAGTAAATACTGGGACTCAACATTTTGTTCACTCCTTCATGCATGCACACAAGACAGTCCAGTGTTTAAGTTTTTTCACGAGAGATTTTTTTTCAAAGCAAACACACGAGGACTGATGCTTAAAATAATACAATTTAGACTACTTGTGGTCTGGTTAGGTTAGATAAAGTAAAATGCCCGCCGCCGGACCTCCCACCTCACCACCCTCCACCCCACCACCGGGCCGCCACTGCACCACCACCCCAGGAGGACACAACGGTGGGGTTAGTGACCCCAATCAAGAGGGTCACCAGGATACGATGGTCCTGGGCCCTTGTCCCCCGCAACTGCCCCAACACCAGGTGACCGGAGAAAGGCAACTACCTTGCGGGCGGGACAACCGTCGTCAGAAAAGGGGTGGGACTGAACTAGCTTCAGTCCCTAGTAACACCGTATTGAAGGCAATTGTTACACCCTCTAGGACAGGAGGCCCAAGGGCAGGAGGCCCAAGGCTATGGCCTAATAAAGTGTACAAGGGTAAGGCGACCCAAGGCTCCAGCCTTAGTACACCCCGGAGAGAGAATTGCCCCAGTGCATCCCTCTCCTGCTGTTCTCTCCTACAGGAGCAACACCGCGCCGATGGTCCCTATACGTGGCGGGGAAGGAGCGGCCCTGTACGCCCTTCAGTTGCTTCTGGTAGGAAAGATCAGCTCTCGGCTACGGCCAGAGTACGTACCAGGGTAAAGAGCCCCTGCTATCGTACTGTAGCTTTTCCCTACTACGGGAGCAACACTGCGCCGACAGTCCCTATACGTGGTGGGGAAGGAGCGGCCCCGTATGCCCTTCAGTTGCTCCCTGTAAGACGGGTAGGCATCCGACTCCGGCCGTGGCACGTACCAGGGTAGAGAAGCCCCTGAAGATAGCCTCCGTACACACTGGAGAGAGTGTGGCCTCTGTGCCCCTTACTCCGGCTTGTCCCCTACTAAGGGAGCAACACCGCACCGACGGTCCCTATATCTGGCTGGGAAGGAGCGGCCCCGTACGCCCTTCAGTTGCTCCTTGTACGACGGGTGAGCTCACGGCCACAGCCAACGTACGTACCAGGGTAAGGCGACCCAAGGCTCTGGCCTCGGGATGTACCGGAGAGGACACGGGCTACCTGAGTCCTTCTCCAGCCTCTTCCCCCTGTGGGAGCCCTTCATCACCACCCGGGAATATAGCCCTGGAGGTGTCGCTAGAGTGGTGGCAAGGCCCGATATCGGACCTACCTCCCACGCCTGGGAGATCCTTGTTCCTGCCCAAGTCCCGACGGAGAAGCTGCTGCAGCCCAGCCATGTTGGCGCCTCTCCCCCTAGGCACCCATAGTCCCAGGACCCCCAGGCCAGACCCACCGGCTCCCGACGAAGGTGATCCAGGCTCCCTCACTCCACGGAGCCAGAGATGACAGGCCCGACTACTCCGGCTGTTCAGCCCCAGTCCCGAGGGCCACCTCTCAGGTCGAGGCCCCCAGACAGGAGGTCCTCCCTGCACCACACCGACGAGGCCCCAACTCGAGGGCCACCTCTCAGGTCGAGGCCCCCAGACGGAAGGGCCTCCCTGCACCCCACTGTCGAGTGTGACCCGGGCAGCGACTCCCCTGCGGGTAATCCCTTGCCCTCCGCAGGCCGGGTCCCCCTAGGGCTCTACCCTCACGCCCTTGTCACGGAGTGAACATTACCCAGGAGATACAGGTAAATAGTAATGCCCCTTGTGCCGAGAAGAAATCAGGGGAAATAACAGTGAACAGTGACTAAGTGAAGACCCGTGCGAAACTAGCAACAGTTACCATTAGTCCAAAAGAACTCAGTGCCAGCAGGACAGAGAATGAACCTTAGAGTAATTATACAAGTCCCCCCAATAAAAGAACTTTCTGTGAACACGTAAGACAAGGGTGCGCGGGCAGATCAAAAGCCTATGTATGAGAGTCGCCATGACCAGGTGACTGTCAAGTGTCGCTATCCGCACCCTGTCTTAATTATAGTAGTATTTCCCCTACAGACTTCCAATCTTCTTTATCCCCTCTGTGATAAGTTCAGTGTATATCCTGCCTAAAAGTGACACATAGACAATACCATATATAATTCAAGACATCCCTGTATGAGCATTGTATTGTGTACTGAGTGTGACTATATCTTGTGTTGCTGAAGGTCAACTTGTGTCCCTGTTCCCCTGTATCTCAAATATCACTCTGTATTGTATTGTAACGGTTACAATTAAGGTAATAGATGTGTTAAGGTGTACTGCCTGGTTTTTATGTCCTGTTCCTTTGTGGGTGCTTCCGGTCTAGAAAGAGGACCCCGCTTCAGTCGCTAGTGTTTTTAGGACGAGAAGTCGCCTTTAAAACACCAGCATAACATAAAGTAAGGTAGTCTAATTGCTTTGGAGGGTCTGAGGGGGCAACAACACGGCCATCTCAAACCGTGGCACACGGGTCATGTGGTGTGCATGGGTGAAGGGAGTGAGCAAAATGTTGAGTCCCAGTATTTACTCGACATTAAATTTCTGTCCACAAAGAGACTGAATGAGTGAAGATACCTTCTAGGCGTAATTTACAGTCTGAACAAACAATGTATTAAGAACCTAACTTGCACTAAATGTAGCAGAAATAAAATATTATGGGACCACTGAAATGGCGGATTGCCGTCACATGCCATCAATGATATTTTAATTTCCGTTTATGATAAATATAAACAATTCACGCAACGTTATATATACGTGTTCTATTTATATTATTTACATTACGGTATATGACATTACCATGAATCACAGTTTCACACAAAGAAAAATATGCTTTTTAAACAGCGCGGGGATGTGTTTGTCCCACTGGTGGTGACATCTACCGGAATACTAGGCTTTTCAGAAGCATCCCATTATTCAGAAAATCAAGCCAGTATTTATTTACAACGCCTGTGTTGCCCTGTGTTGTTGTACACTGAAAGACTGCCTCGAGAAAGAATAACTTACTGGGCAATATCCTTGCTGTACTGAACTACTGCTGTTGGAGCCTGTGGCAATGTGGGACGGGGATATAACAATGGTGTCAGGAGTTTGGAACATTAAAAAAGCACTGCAGTGACTCAGTCCTTCGGCATGGAGACAGAAGGCGTGCAGGCACGAGGCCAAGCAAGGCGAGAGGAGGCATCGCTGGTTGCAATTACGAAGCTATTGCAAGCACAAAATGTCCAACTACAAGCACTGAATGAAGGACAGAAACAACTCTAAGAACAATTACAGTCACAGAATAAAGGACAGAAAGAACTCAAAGAACAATTACAAGCACAGAATGAAGGACAATTAACTCAAAGAATTTCAGGCACAGAATGAATGACAGAAAGAATTCAAAGAACAATTACAGGCACAAAATGAAGAAACAGAATAATTGCAAGAACGGAGTGAACTGCTAGAGGCACAAAGTGAAGAACAGAAAGTACGATATGAACAGCTTCAAGAGGGATTACAGGAACAACAGAGGGAATTACAGCTTAAGATGCAAGGACAGCTAGGTACTTTTATGAGGGAAATGACGTAAGAGAAACAAAATTTGAAGGTGGAAGTATACACTGAGGTACGGCAGCACAAGTATGTGGTAAGCAATAATGTGATGGAGTACAAACAGCATGTAGACGACCAGTTGAAGATAATTAGTGAGGGAATTGTGATGGAGTGCACATAGCATGTAGATAACCAGTTGAACCATGTAGTCGACCATGTGAAGGTAATCAGTGAGACAACTGAGGCTGCAGAGAAATATTGCATCGCTCAGCCTCAGGCTACTGGGAGCATATGAAAAGAATGGACAGTGTATGGTGAATCTTGACAGATCTTAAGCATCTAAAGGTAGCATTACAGGGTTGAATAATCAGAATGCAGTTTTAAGTCATGGACTTAGCTATGATGCCCCAGTTTTTCGGCCCCAAACAAGTGAAGTGCATGGCTAGTATGGGGGTCCAATTAAAAAGAAACATCAGAAATTTGATGGTAAAGTATCTTGGGAAGCTTAACGTGTGCAGTCTGAACTGCTTTCAGATCAGAATGGTTGGGATAATAGGCAGAGGGCAGTGCAGATTGCTACTAGCCTCAAGGGTGCTGCAATGGAACTTCTTGGCCAAATGTCAGTGGAGGATAGGAACAGTTATCAGTCTCTAGTTAAAGTGCTGGAGTGCAGATATGGGACCATGTACTAGACTGAGGTTTACAGAGCAAGATTCCGGACCCGTGTGCAGGCATGAAGCAAATCCCTACAGCAGCTTGCTCATGACCTGGAGAGTATGGCATACAAGGCATACCCTGGAGCAGCACCTAATCTGTTGGCTATTCTTCTGAAGGACCAATTCATCGATGCTCTTGATAGTGCAGAGTTGAAAGTGCAAGTGAAGCAGGCACAACCCAGAAGCATGCAAGAATCACTAGCCAGGGCTATAGGATTTGAGTCCTACATCAGGTCCAGTACGTCCACTTTTTAGCAAGTCATAGTGAGGGTTTCAAGGCAAGAAAGGGGCAGGTATGTGATGCGAAAACATATGAAGGAAGTTGCTGGTACTGTAAAATGCTAGGACATAGGAAAGTGGACTGATACCAGTGGAAGAGGGAACGAGAGATCAGAGGAAGTTGCTGGTATTGAGAGAGGCCAAGACATCGGAAAGTGGGCTGCTACAAGTGGAAGAGAGAACAAAAGATCAGAGGAGGTTGCTGGTTCTGTGGGAAAGCAGGACACAAAAAGAAGGATTGTTACAAATGGAAGAAGGAACAAGAACGAACAGTGCAAGGAAACCCACGATTGTAACAAACGGGTGTTGGACATGTGGTGAGGTGGGACACTTCAGGTATAATTGTCCAAATGAAAAGGACAGCAAGATGAAGGCTACAGAAGATGAGAAAGATGAGGGTAAATTAGTAGAGGCTGGTGACAAGAGGCAACCACTTGCTGCCTTTTCCCAAGTAGCCCCACCACAGGGAACATGCAGGAGAAGAAGACGGAAGAAGAGACTGCAAGCAGCATAGTAGGAAAGGGAATCTTAGGAAAAAATGCCGCAGAACTGTAGTGACATGTTCAGTGTCAGATGAACAGGTATGTATACGCGGGACACCTTCCTTTACCAGAGGCCAGGCGGGGACAATGCCTTACCCCACGTGACCTCCCCCTACACATGCCATTGTCTCGGCAACTCACCTGTTACCAGTGTCCTGGCCAGTAAAGACTATGTCGTGCCACGGTACTAAATTCAAGGCCAGAGTGATTCCCCAATCCATGACAATGTGGAGGACAACGTTTACGTAGCGTTAGAGGAAGAAACAGTCAGAAATGACGTTCAGGTAATGTCATCAAAAAAGGTGTGGTATGTTGATGTGTTTGGCGAATGAAACAGTGCTTATATCGCCTATATTATTGTGTGAAAACCAATATACTCTTGCACCATATATAAATTCCTACCAAATAACTAAATAAATACCTATTGTAATGCTAGATGTTTTAGGGTCGGCTTCCCGTCCCTCTAATGCCTACTGTGTAGCTGGGTTCTCTTTCCAGACTGGAGCTTAGACAAATAGGTAAGAGGCAGGACACAAAAACTAAAGGCAACAACTATGTGTATTACTAATACAGCAGAACAGGTAGATGTCACAAATACAGATATACTGGACAATCATAAATCTTAGGCCTAGATATGGGTTGTTAGTATCACGCAGGATACTACTCAGGTCAAGGTCGGGTAAGGTGAATAGCACTTAGGGCAGAGGGGTTATGCTCTATTATTGCAGGAAGTCCAAGTTCTATATACTGGTGGAATTGGTGGCACTATTTCACTCTGAGTAATTATTACTTTAACACTGGGGCCTGCATATGATCTTAGTGTGGTGCGGCGTTACTATTTGGTAGCGTGTTCACTGTGATACACCCATACTTCACACTATTTCACTGTTACCTTGCTTATTCCACCACTCTTGTAGATTGTCACTCATGCTCTTCTCACTGACTTCCTTTATTCTGTTAATTCACTGTTCTGCCTTTACTTCACAATGTCATGGACACTGTGCTTTTCACTGTCACCACTTTCGGGTCTGGGCATCGTGGAGGTCAGGTATAAGGGCGGCGGAGGTGACTCAGCCTCACTACTGATGGGGCTGGGTTCTGCCAGGGGCCTCCGTGTTCAGGGGCCACGGGATCATGCGTAGGGGCGTCCACTCTCGTCCACGGCTGCTGGTGGTGAAGGGTCCCGTGCTTTCGGGGCTTGGGCCGGGAGTCTGGTCCTCGGAGCTGGGGCCGAATAGCTGCCTGAACGTCTCGCTCAGGCTCCTGATGGAGGATGAAGATCTCCGGCGTCTGGGTGTAGGGAGGTCCTGCCCGGGGGTCCTGAGGGCGGTCTGGAGGTCCCAAGGGCTGCGGTCTCCAGTGTTTGGGGATGCCGTCAGGAGGGGGCTGCGGCGTCAGCCTATGTTGGGGCCCGTCAGGAGAGTCCTCTCTGGATCTGGCTGCAAGGAGAAGAGCCTGGTGGTTGTCATGGGGCATCTCCAGTACTCTTCAAGGTGGGGGGCTCCCTCAGGGTCATAGGTTGGTGGGCAGGAATCAGTACCTGATGGAGGAGCGGCTACCAGCCGTCTGGCCTGGGGGAGGGAGCGGCTACAGGCCAACTCGGGGGCACCTTCAGAGCAGCTTCCGGCCATCTCCTGACAAAGGCGGGAGCAGCTACTGGCCATCTCCTGGTTACCTCCGGAGTGGCTGCAGGCCGTCTCCAGTAGGAGGGTCAAGTTGGAGGGTCAAGCAGCTACAAGCTGTCTTGTTAGGGGCACCTTCAGAGCGGCTTCTAGCCGTCTCCTGACGAAGGTGGGAGCGGCTACAGGCCATCTCCTGTTTGCCTCCAGAGCGGCTGCAGGCCGTCTCCTGTAGGAGGGTTGAGCAGCTACCGGCCATCTCAGGAGTGCTGACTGGAGCTGGAGTAACAGCTCCACCCTGTGGTTGTTGATAGTCGGCTCGCATGGAAGGTAGTCTGGTATTCCTGCCATGATGGTGGCAGGTGAGCTCCGGGTCAGAGGGGCACATGGCCCGGCGCACTTATGTCCTTGTCATCTGGAGTCCAGGCGCGCTGTATATGCTTCTCATTGGGCCCCTTCTGGGGGGGCTGAGTTGTCCTCAGTGACATTATACTGCATTTTACCTATTATGAGTGGTTTGGAATAATTACCTCTCCTATAGAACACGTTTTATCTGGAGCCAAGCCCCATAGAAAACACAGCCAGGTAAGGGTATTGTTACCTGTATCAGCATTTTAGACCTTAGATTAGCGATTTCTCTATGAATTTTCAATGTTTCTCATAAAAAGTGGAGGTTTTAGCCAAAAATCAAACAAAAATACAAATCGAAAATCTGCAGGGATTGAGGGAGGTCATTGGTTAAAAATCTGCTGGGATGGGGCAGGTTAAGAACATTCAGTCAAAGGTCAAGGTTGCAAGGCACTTTTTGATAGTGTGTTGGTGTTTGTTAGCAAAAAAACTCGAAACAATTTTGATAGATTTTAAACAAACTTGATTAAACAGCTGAGGGGTAGGCAAAAAGAAATGGGTTCAGTTTTGAGAACAATCAATTAAACGTCAAGGACACAGGAAAAGATCAGTACCCAGGGTCACTGGGCAAGGTCAACTCAAACAGTTATGATCCGATATAAACTGTTATGCGGGATGTTTTTAGTCCGACTCATCCTAAAAACGCCTGCGACTGAGCAGGGACCTCTTTCCGGACTGGAAATAAAGCACTCACAAAGGAACAGGGCATAAAAACTAGGCAGTACACCTTAACACATCTATAGTCTTAATTCAATACACTGTTACAATATAAAAACAAAGAGTTACAGGACATGATGGAGTCAGGTTTACAGAGTTAGCTTCTCAATATAATGTATCACACACAGCACTGGCAGAGAGTGTAGTTCTGCAATTATACATCGATGGCAAGTTGTAATTTCTTTATACCTGTATTATGTCCACAGGCAGAACTAGCATTTAATAGTCTAAACCAGATGCACTAGGGGTAAAGAGGGCCAGGGGTCAAGAGAGTGAACATTACTATAACTTGTCAGAGCACGAGTCGCGACACTCGGGATAGTTACTTCGCGGAGACACTGTTCACAGGTTTTTGGTTTTTCCTCGCACTCTCACTGTTTCCGTATGTCTCTGTGCCCGTGTTCACTAGTCTTTTCTATTCTGCCTGGGTATTTGTCTCACGGTGTGTCACTTATATTGTTCTGGCCTTACTCTTTCACTGTCGCTGTTCACTCCCATCTCTATGGTTTTTCAAGGCACACGAGATGCGTTAAAGTCACTACTTGCCCTTGTTTCCTGGGCTTAACAGAGGACGCGCCCAGGCGTGGGAGGGGGCTCTACTGGGGAGCCCTTCTGCAAGAGACAGTGCACTACCCTCAGGGGTGTCACTGCCTGGGCCTTCTTCGTCAGGAGGGTGCAGTGAAGCTCTCCCATTTGGGGGCCTCGACCTGAGAGGCCCTCGTGCTGGAGCCTCGTCGGTGGGGTGCAGGGAGGCCCTCCAACCTGTGAGCCTCGACCTGAAGGGCAGCCCTTCGGGGCTGGGGCCGAACAGCTGCAGGAGGTGGGCCTGTCGCCTCTCACTCTGGGCAGAGAGCCTGGAGGGAGTGGAGCCCAAGCGGCCTGGCTCTGGGGCCCACCGGTCCAGTCTGGGAGCCCGGGTGCTGTGGTCGCCTGTAGGGAGGGGCGCCGTCAGGGGCAAACTGGGGCACCTTTTCCGTCTGGCGTCCGTCAGGGACCGGGACCAACTAGGGGTAGGCGGCAGGACCAACACAGGGTCGCACCACCACTCCAGCAGCACCTCCAGGGAACCACACCTGGAGGGAGTAAGGAGCGTCCCACGCAGCCGAGAGGTGAAAGGCCGGCCGCACAAGGGACCTCCATCTCCGGGAGGACACCAGGAATCACGGATGAAGGGCGTACAGTGGCCGCTCCTTCCCCCACATGTACAGTGGTCGTTGTGGCGGTTCCGCAATTCCTAAGGTCCACAGCTGAAGGGCGTACAATGGCCGCTCCTTCCCCCACACGTACAGTGGCCGTTGTGGCGGTGCTGCTCCCGAAGGAGGAAGAGGCAGATGAAGGGGGTACAGTGGCCACTCCCTCTCCGGCACGTACAGTGGCCGTTACTGCGGGTCTGCCTGCCCCACGGGAAGTAACTGAAGGGCGTACAGTGGCCACTCCTTCCCCGGCACATACAGTGGCCGTTACCACGATGTTACTCCCGTAGGAGGAGGAGGTAGTAGATGATGGGCGTACAGTGGCCTCTCCCTCACCGACGCGTATACTGGCCGTTATCGTGGTTCCACTCCTCGTTCCTTTGCCAGTCTGAGTGCGCTCAATAGCTAACACTCTGAGGCCGTCTCCAGATGTGGCTGTAGCTGAAGGGCGTACAGTTGCTGCTCCTTCCCCCACATGTACAGTGGTCGTTGTGGCGGTGCTACAGGGGGAAACAACTGAGGGGCGTACAGTGGCCACTCCCTCCCCGGCACGTACAGTGGCCATTACAGCGGTGTTGTCTGGGACTGAATCTGGCTCAGTCCCACCCCGAACCTGGTGAAGGCTGCCCCGCCCGCAGGGTCATGTCTTTTGCCAGCATAGCTTCTGTCGGACCAGTTGGGTGACAGAGGGATTTAGGGCAGGGGAGCACCGGCGCCCTTCTTGCCCCGGGTTGACCTCTCAGTGATCTGGCCCTCCATGGTGTCCTCCTGGGGTGGTGGTGAGGCGGCAGCTTGGTGGTAGGGTTGTTGGTCCGGCGGTGGTGGGTATTTCACCACCTTCCACGGTCGAGAAGTCATGGCCCCGTGACTGGAGGTGGTATGTTGGAGTGGTGGAGGTCTGGTGGGCCGGTGTGAGATGTTGGAGGAGGTTGGTCCAATGGCGGGTGGTGAGGTTTGGCTCCTGGTGGGGGTTGAGGGCGAGGCGTAGAGACGATGGTTTGGTGGTCTGGCGTAGGAGACGGAGGAACTGGTGTGTCGCCCTTATCCTGATGGTGGGGTGGTCATGGGGGCGTCATAGTACTCGTTCAATCTTCATCTCCGGTGGTGGTGCTTGGTGCAGGGGCAGAAGCTGTATGATGGCGAGAGAGGAGATCTTGGGGTTTATATGGGGGATGGTTTGGTGGAAGGAGCGTTTTCCTTTGGGGAATTGGGAAGTTTCCACCTTGCTTGATGGAGGGGGAAGGTGATGGGGGTGGTGTTTGGGGTGAGGGTGGCATGTGTTGGGGAATGGGAAGCAGGATGGGGAGGAGATGGAGGTGTTGGGGTGTATCTAGATGGTAGGCGGGAGAGGCGTCCTGATCTGGTGGTCGTGGTGATGAGGGTGGGTGGACACGTGGTGGTGTTGTGGTGTTACTGTGGGTGGTGGAGGTCGTGGGCGGTGGTGTGGCGCGTTGTGTGTAGTGAGAATGGTCAGTGGGTAAAGGGGGGGCAGAAGTGGTGGTGTGGGTGGTGTGTGCGAGAGGTGGTGTGAGCGCACGTGGTGGGCTGGAGGGCAGTGTGGCGGCAGGTGTAGTGCGTGGGGTTGGGTGAGGGGTGGGTGGTAGGACGCGGTGGTGTTAGGCGTGAACTGTGTTGGTTGGTGTCAGGTTTACTTGTCGATAAATGACCAACAGCAGTTAAGACACTGCACGAGTTGTCACAGCACTAACTTGCTCGCCATTTGTAACACCCTCAATCTGACCAATAACAAGATCATAAAGTGGATTTTGAAGAGATGCTGCTAAGGTTTCACCAACAAAAAATGGAGTGTTAACACTAATTCTTACCTCTGGGTATACAAACTTCAATCTGTTTGCCATTACCACTTCAATCTTTTTACCGGTGTACTTAGACTTGGGAACTAAACTCTTCTTAACCAGCACTGTCGTACAACCTGGATCCCTTAACACATCTACTAGGACACCTTCTGCTCTCCCTTTTGCTACATTACGTCCTTGATGACCTTGTACAAGAGCGGCTTTATCATTTCTATTCCTCTCAGGCTTTCCTTTACCTTTCCCTGGCTCATATTTATAGTAACATGATAAGATTCATTGTGTTCTTCATTTTAATTATCAATTGTTGGTCCCTGTTCGGGCGCCATACTGTCAGGTTTACTTGTCAATATGTGACCAACAGCAGTTAAAACACTGCATGAAGAACCACTGAACACGTTATCACGTAGGACAAGGAAAGGAACAAATTTAACATTGCATTTAATATAAAAATTATATACATACACAAAGATACATTAGAACAACGAATGTAATAACCCATCACAGATCCTTTCCATTAGGAGAATACTTAACATTTCACCGATTACTTGTTTCCTCAACATAAAGTTGATAACTTTATTTTCACAGCAGTATATATAAAGCAGTCCTTAACATCACAGTTCTGGCTTACACCATAAGCATCAGTCCTAGATTTTCATTGTCCATTATTATCCCACAACATATTTACATAAACTTGTCCATGGCACGTACGTTGAGATAGAAGATATGGAAGTGGCTACCATTCCTCAAGAAACTCATTCCCGAACAACGCCACGCTGCTCCACACCTCTCGCTACCACCAGTACTCTTCATTAGCCTCGTTCCTCCAGACAGTATCCCCCAGTAGTTGACCTGCCCCACTCATCACTCCTGTTGCAGCCCAACACGCCCTTTAAACATAATCCTTAAACTCACATACCTTCATCGAGGGTTAATCTCTGATAGAGGGTTAATTTCGGACCGCCATCCCACCAGACCATACTCGTTAAATCCAACGGCTGGAACTACTATCGATGTCCTCTCAACGTCTGTCCTAACTGCCTCCCCGTATGGACTCTGGTCTAGGATTCTCCACAGGTCCTCATGAGACTGACCCGGCTGTTACTGGTCCACTGACTCTTTTCATGCAAAATCACTTTCATCTAGACTCGGAAGTGAGACTACCGGAACTCAGATTCATTTGTACAGAGTACATCGACACACTGGCCATTCTCCTCGAGACTTCCGACTCTGAATTGAGGATTCGAATCATGACAGTTGGCGGGGGATGGGCGGGGTGGTGGGTGCCGTGGGTGGTGTTGGAGACGGGTGTGGAGGAGATGGTAGGGTGGGCGTAGGAGAGAATTGTTGGTGGTGGGGGATCGGGGTCGGGGAGAGGGGGCAGTGTGTCGGAGGTTGGAGTGGGGGGAGGTGGCGTGACTGTAGGTGAGGTGGAAGAGGGGGGGAGAGAAGGAGTAGGAGTCCGAGGGGGTAATTCTCGGAAGACGCTGCGGCGGTAGGTGTGCGGCGGGAGGTGTGTGGCACGCGGATGAGTGTGGGGTCATTGTTGGAGGGTGGGAAGGGACGCATGTGTCCGTTTCGGTAAGTTCGTGGTTGTCCCTGGTGGTCAATCGTGACTTGATAGTGGTTAGGGACTTTGATGATGGTGAAGGGACCGTCAAAACTGGGGGAGGTCTTGGTGGGGGTAGTCAGAAGTGCCACGACAACGGAATCTCCTGGCTTGTAGGAGTTGGAGGGGTTAGTGTCAGATTGCAGGTCCTGTTGTGCTTCGAGGTGATGGAGGCGCCGTTTGAGGTGGTGTAGGGGATCGGTGGTGGAGGGTGGGGCGGGAGGTTGGAAGTGGTGGCGGAGGGGTTGGAGGAGTGAGGGGTGATGCCGTCCTATCTGGGGCATGTGTTCAAACCCCATTGCACGATTTTGACGTGCGCCGGCCAATCGTCATTTCCAGTTTGTACAGTTCTCGTCCTTACTTGGTTTAGGAGGGATCTATGACTCCTCTCGCAGATGCTATTTCCCTGTGGCCAGTACGGAGATGAGTGGGAGATGCGGTAGCCAAATATTGATGCGAGTTCCTCCCAGATTTTTCCCGTAAATTCTGGTGCATTGTCTGAATGTAAGGCCTGTGGGATTCCGAAATAGGGGAAAACGTGGCGGACTAGGGCGTCAGCAACTGAAACGGCAATGTGGTCTTTAGCGGGGCAGGCGATGATGAATTTGGAGTAAACGTCTATAAAGGTGATGATATAGTTTTTTGTATCCCGCTTTAGGTGTGAGGTGGCCAACGACATCAAGAGAGAGGAACTGCCATGGTTTTTGTGCGGTTAGTTTCCCTGCTGGGCCAGGTGTGCGGGTGATATCTTTGGCCAAGGCACAAGCACGGCATGTTTGAACAATACTTTTGGCAATGGTGGAGGGGTTAGAGGTCCAATATATATCATTGAAAACTTGCAAAAGTTTCTTTGTACCAAGGTGGATGCCGTTGTTGGCATGGAGGTGCAGCACTGCGTTGTGTGCAGTGGTCGGGTTGAGGATGATGTGGCCATCTGAGTTGAACAGGTGATCACCGTGTCGGTGTAATTTGGCAAACGTGCGCTGCGGAATCCAGGTGGGGCATTGTTTATCCTGCCACATTTGAATGAGGTCAGGTTTGGGGTGGATAGCATTGATGGGTAGGCGGGAAAGGGCGTCAGCGTTGGTGTGCAACTTGCCAGGCCGGTAGGATATTTCGAAATTGAGCTCCTCTAACGCTTCTTGCCACCGGATGAGTTGGGCATTGTTAGTATTGGACTGGCGTAGCCACTGGAGGGATTGGTGGTTGGTGATGATGACTACTTGGGTGCTGGACATATATGCCCGAAAGTAGTCTAACGGCCAGATGATTCCGAGGCACTTGAGCTTGGTGGCCGCATAATTACGTTCGGCCTGATTCTGGGTGTGGCTGACGCAGGCGATGATGTGTTCGCACCCATCCTGCACTTGAGCAAGAACAGCCCCTATGGCAATGAGGGAGACGTCGGTGTACAGACGAAAGGGAAGGTTGTAATCTGGAAAGGAAACGATGGGGGCTGAGATGAGTTTTGACTTGAGGTTTTTGAATGCAGCTTTCCTTTCTTTAGTCCATACAAACGGTTTGCCTTTCTTTGTCAGGTCATGGAGGGGCTTGGCGATATCGGCGAAGCCTTTCATGAAACGCCGGCAGTATGAAGTTAGGCCTAGGAAGGCACCGGTTTCATGGACATCTTTAGGTAGAGGGATGTCGGCTATCGCACGTAGTTTTTCTGGGTCAGGTGAGATGCCCTCGGCTCCAATCATGTGTCCTAGGAAGAGACGGATCGTTCGGCTAGGACACATTTGGAAGGCTTGAGCTTCAGTTCAGCCTGGCGTATAAGTAGGAAAACTTGTTTGAGGCGGTGTAGGTGGTCGACCAAGGTGCGGCTGAAGACAATGACGTTGTCGAGATACGCCAGGCAGATTTCCCAGGTTAGACCGCTCAGTACAGACTCCATGAGGCGGGAGAATGTAGCTGGGGCATTGCAGTGTCCGAAGGGAAGGATGTTGAACTCGTAGTTTTTGCCATTTGAGGTTGAGAAAGCCGTCTTCTGTTTGTCCTCTGGATGAACGGGGACTTGCCAGTAACCTGACTGTAGGTCTAGTGTGGAGAACCAGGTTGAGCCGTGTAGGGAGTCGAGGGAATCGTCGATTCTCGGGAGGGGTGTGGCGTCCTTCGTGGTGACATCGTTGAGTTTGCGGTAATCCACACAGAACAGCATTGTTCTGTCTTTTTTTCTAACAAGCATGATGGGGGAAGACCATGGGCTATTTGAGCTGGAAATGACACCGGCATCAAGCATGTCCTGGACCTGCCGGTCTTCTTCTGCCTGTTGTTTAGGGTTTTTGCGGCATGATGGTTGGCAGATGGGTGGTCCAGTTGTGTGGATCTCATGGCTGAGGTAAGTAGTGTGGCCGATGTCTGCAGGGCCAGATGAGAAAAGGTCTTGGAAGTCCAGGAGTAACTGTCAGAGGCTGTCAGATTGGGAGGTAAGGTAGATAGGTGCAGAGGGATAGTAGGTAGAGTGGGGTGGTTGGAGGGTGGTGTTTCACAAGGCTCGGCTTCTTCCATGTCGCCTACAATCAGCCCTCGTGCTAGGGTAAGTGATGTGGTGGCGAGGTTTGCGACACGGATAGTTCGGACATGGGGGGGAGGAAAGTAGGGGACACTAAACATGACGACAAGGGTCCGGTTGGTAGGGTAGGAGAGAAGAGGATGGAGGTACCGGAGGGTCTGTTTAGTTCTAATCAAACCTTGTGGTGGGGTGGAATGGTGATAGCGGCTGGGAAAGTTGGAGAGGGAGGTGGCATAGGCTGGGTGGAATATGAGGATGGTGAGTGAGGGGATGAGGTGTGGGGTGATAAGGGAGTGGAGTTGCATGTGCAGATGGGTTCGGGACGATGACTGTCAGGGGGTGGTGGTTTGTATGTGTTGTGTGGATGGGTGGTGTTTTTTTTTTATTCCTTGGAGGGCGTTGGGGGCTGAACTGAAGTGGAGTCGGCGCTGGTGACAATTGATAGTTGTGTGTAGTTTTTGTAGGAGGTCCAGCCCCAGGTATCCGTCAAATGCACGGCAGATGGAGTCAAAGATGATGAAGTGATGAATGGTGGATGCTTGTTGGTGGGTTTCAGTCCGCAGGGCCTAGGTTTCCCCACGGATAGGCAGGGGGCCATCCCCTGCATGTACGAGGTTGGCTGAGGTGGGGAGAAGGGGGCCAAAGGCGGAACTGTGGCAGGAGTAAAAGTGTGAATACAGGCATGACCTGGCAGCTCCCGTGTCCACCACCAGTAGTCTAGCCTTGACCCCGTTCAGGCGTATTTTGTCGTAAACTGGAGGTCTGTACTTGTGTGAAGTGGCCACCGTCACCGTGGGGAGGTGCGGGCCCGGACCTAAAAATCCATCTGCTGAGTGTTATCTTCTTCATTGGGCTGATCGTCGCTGGGTTCAGGGTAGATGATGGGTGGAGTGTCGTCTTGTGGAGTGTCATCCTCTTGGGATGATACTTTCCCGCACCCCTGTGTGAGGGTCCTGCGTCGGTTCGCTTAAGCTGCTCTCTGATGTCGTGCAGGGGGCAGGTACGACTACAGGCAGTAAATTCCCAGGGGTTAATAGAGATGAGGTTGAAATTTTTCCTGAGGTTGGGGTGTTTTCTCTGTGGGTGAGCCCTGGGGACGGTGATAGACGGCTCCGTGGTGGGGTGGGTGGGCAGCGTCCTTACCTTGGGTGGTGGGGTTTTGGAGGTAGGGAATTTGCTCTCAGCGTGGATAGGTTGTGGCATAGGGCGGGCGGCATGGGCTGTCGGACGAGTTGTAAGTCACGATCCATGTCTCCTGAGGGATCATAGATGGTGAAGTTCTCCCGTACTGTGCTTGGGAGAATCCTCAGCAGGGTGTTAAAGGTGTGTTGATCCCAAGTAGCTGTGGTAGCTTTGGGGTATGCGGAGCTGACAAGGCACCTAGCCTGGATGAAAGTGTCGTCGAGGCAGCCGTCATAGGTGAGGGCGTCGAGTTGTGAGAGGGCGACAACTCTGGCCAGTGAAGGCGTCACTGTCTGTTTCACAATGTGTGAAAATTGGTCCCATGTTAAGTCGGGGACGATTTTTGTGGCGATAGTAGCAATTATTTTGCCCAGGTTGGGTAGTGTGACAGCTATTTTTTCTCTGTCTGTGTCAAACCCAATGTCTAGGAGGGTTATACCATATCCAAGTAAACATCAATGTCATATTGTTCAGGACTGAACTTTGGCAATTGGATGTGAGGTTTGGTTGCCATTGTGCAAGTTTCCCTTTTATGTTCCTCCGTGCTTTATTCGGATCCAAAACCACCGCTGGCCACCAGTGTTATGCGGGATGTTTTTAGTCCGACTCCTTGTCCTAAAAACGCCCGCGACTGGGCGAAGTCCTCTTTCCGGATCAGAAATAAAGCACTCACAAAGGAACAGGGCATAAAACTAGGCAGTACACCTTAACACATCTATTGTCTTAATTCAATACACTGTTACAATATAAAAGCAAAGAGTTACAGGATATGATGGAGACAGGTTTACAGAGTTAGCTTCTCAATATAATGTATCACACACAGCACAGGCAGAGAGTGGAGTTCTGCAATTATACATCGATGGTGAGTTGTAATTTCTTTATACCCGTATTATGTCCACAGGCAGAACTAGCATTTAATAGTCTAAACCAGATGCACTAGGGGTAAAGAGGGCCAGGGGTCAAGAGAGTGAACATTACTATAACTTGTCAGAGCGCGAGTCGCGACACTCGGGATAGTTACTTAGTCGCGGAGACACTGTTCACAGGTTTTTGGTTTTTCCTCGCACTCTCACTGTTTCCGGACGTCTCTGTACCCGTGTTTACTAGTCTTTTCTGTTCTGCCTGGGTATTTGTCTAATGGTATGTCACTTATACTATTCTGGCCTTACTCTTTCACTGTCGCTGTTCACTCCCGTCTCTGTGCTTTTTCAAGGCACATGAGATGCGTTAAAGTCACTACTTGCCCTTGTTTCCTGGGCTTAACAGAGAAGGCACCCGGGCGTGGGAGGGGGCTCTACTGGGGAGCCCTCCTGCAGGAGACAGTGCACCAGCCGCAGGGATATCACTTCCCGGGCCTTCTTTGTCAGTGGGGGGCAGGGAGGCTCTCCCGTCTGGGGACCTCGATCTGAGAGGCCCTCGTGCTGGAGCCTCGTCGGTGGGGTGCAGGGAGGCCCTCCAACCTGGGGGCCTCGACCTGAAGGGTGGCCCTCAGGGCTGGGGTCGAACAGCTACAGGAGGTGGGCCTGTCGCCTCTTACTCCGGGCAGAGAGCCGTGAGGGAGTGGAGCCCAAGGGGCCTGGCTCTGAGGCCCGCCAGTCCGGTCTGGGAGCCCGGGTGCTGTGGTCGCCTGTAGGGAGGGGCGCTGTCAGGGGCAGACTGTGGCACCTCTTCTGTCTGGCGTCCGACAGGGACCGGGACCGACCAGGGGTAGGCAGTAGGACCGACACAGGGCCGCGCCACCACTCCAGAAGCACCTCCGGGGAACCACACCTGGAGGGAGTAAGTAATGGGCATCCCACGCAGCCAAGAGGTGAAATGCCAGCTGCGCAAGGGACCTCCTTCTCCGGGAGGACCACAGGATTTACGGATGAAATGCGTACAGTGGCCGCTCCTTCCCCCACATGTGCAGTGGCCGTTGTGGCAGTTCTGCAGTTCCTAATGTCCACAGCTGAAGGGCGTACAGTGGCCGCTCCTTGCACCACACGTACAGTGGCTGTTGTGGCGGTGCTGCTCCGAAAGGAAGAAGAGGCAGATGATGGGCGTACAGTAGCTACTCCCTCCCCGGCACGTACAGTGGCTGTTACCACGGGTCTGCCTGCCCCACGGGAAGTAACTGAAGGGCGTACAGTGGCCGTTCCTTCCCCGGCATGTACAGTGGCCGTTACTGCGGTGTTACTCCCGTAGGAGGAGGAGGTAGCGGATGAGGGGCGTACAGTGGCTGCTCCCTTCCCGACACGTACAGTGGCCATTATCGCGGTTCCACTCCTCATTCGTTTGCCAGTCGGAGTGCGCTCAATAGCTAACACTCAGAGGCCATCTCCAGATGTGGCTGTAGCTGAAGGGCGTTCAATGGCCACTCCTTCCCCCACACGTACAGTGGCCATTGTGGCGGCGATACAGGGGGAAACAACTGAGGGGCGTACAGTGGCCACTCCCTCCCAGGCACGTACCGTGGCCATTACTGCAGTGTTGTCTGGGACTGAATCTGGCTCAGTCCCACCCCGAACCTGGTGAAGTCTGCCCCGCCTGCAGGTTCATGTCTTTTGCCAGCATAGCTTCTGCCGGACCGGCTGAGTGACAGAGGGACTTAGGACAGGGGAGCACTGGTGCCCTTTTTGCCCCGGGTTGACCTCTCGGTGATCCGGCCCTCTGTGGTGTCCTCCTGGGGTGGTGGTGAGGCAGCGGCTTGGTGGTAGGGTGGGGGGTGGAGAGGTGGTCGGTCCGGCAGCGGCGGGTATTTCATAAACCAAACTTGGTGGAAGGGTTAAGGTCAGACGAAAAGGAAGGGTTTCAGTTTTGATGACAATCAGACATAGGTCAGTGAGCAAAGCTAAAGTTTGACCTGTGTCTCATTGTGTGCGCAGTACAACTATAACAGTTTTGATCTGATGATAACACTAGGCCAAAGATCATGGTCACCTGGCACGGTCAACTTAAACAAATTTTATCCAGTGTAGACTAAACTTTGTGTAAAGGTTCAGGTTAAAACAAGAATGTATTAGATTTTGATAACTATCACCCAAAGGTCAAGGCCAAAGGAAAGTCACTAGGGAGAGGCAACATAAACAGTTTTAATTTGATCTATTTCGGACTTGGTGGAATTGTTCAGGTTATGGCAAGAACGAGGTTATTCAGTGTTAAGAACAGTCTGTTAAAGTTACGGGGGAAGGTCTAAGCTCGACCCATGTGTTAAATGATAATAAATGAAACATTTTTTATTTGATCTGGACCAAAGTTGGTAAAAGGATTGAGGGTCGATACATCAAAGGTCAAAGTCATATGGCAAGGTCAACTAAAGTTGTTATCAGATTTATATCAAACTTTGTGGAATGGTTCACGGTGAGCAAGAATCGAAGACACATATGTTGAAAACAGTCAGTTAAATGTCAAGGTCACAGGGAGAGGTCAATGGACAAGATAACACGGCAAGGCCAACCTAAACAGTTGTGATCTAATTTAGCCCAAAGTAAATGAGAGAGTCAGGATACAACGAGGATGAAGGGATTTGATTTTGAGAGCAATCTGCGAAGGTCAAGGTCACAGGGCAAATGTAAATGTTCAGCCTTTAGACCAATTGCTGGGGGCGCAGGTGTTGCACTCCATGAGTGTTCATTTGTTTACTTATGTGTTTAATTTGCTTATTTATTTGTTTGATTTTATTGGTCTGCTTACTCGGACTGATACGATTGCTCAAACCCTTCCATTGATGATTCGTTTCTCGGGATTCTCATTCACTTTTTTTCTCTATTTTAGAGCTATTGAATATTTTGTTTAAATCTCTTAAGTAATCCTCGCATTAGTATTAAATATCAACATTAATTTCCATGTTGTTTATCCTTTCTTAGATACCTATACTCATATGTTCTACTTACATACTCAAAGTTAATTCAAATTTATCACAATGTTTCAGATTGACTTCTCATTATAATTCCCCGGTATTATATTCTTAGTTATCTCTTTAACGTAACATTCTCTCTCTCTCTCTCTCTCTCTCTCTCTCTCTCTCTCTCTCTCTCTCTCAATATATATATATATATATATATATATATATATATATATATATATAGATATATATATATATATATATGAAATACCCACCAGGCGGAGCGATCCCAACACCACCACCCCAGGAGGAGGACATAGGGAGACGACCCCCACCCCAAGAGTAGGCGATGGGGAGGTGCGTAGGCGTCCCATGTCACAACGACTCATCTCCCCCATGACCCCATGCCCCTCTTCAAAGCAACCGGACCCCCAGAAAGTGTACCAACTGCATGCATTACCCTCTGACAGGGAGAGTGCTTGCCAGAAATAGGGTGGGACTTGCCCTTCGACAGTCCCAGATATGCCCTCGGTAGCAGTGTCCACCAGACCTGCCTGCACAATAGGAAGAGCAAACCAGAGCTCACAGTCCTACTGTACCCCAGGGAAGCAGCGGCACAGTAGCATCCAACGGATCGGATCCGTTGGATGCTACTGTGCCGCTGTCAATCTGAAACATTGTGATAAATTTGAATTAACTTTGAGTATGTAAGTAGAACATATGAGTATAGGTATCTAAGAAAGGATAAACAGCATGGAAATTAATGTTGATATTTAATACTAATGCGAGGATTTCTTAAGAGATTTAAACAAAATATTCAATAGCTCTAAAATAGAGAAAAAAAGTGAATGAGAATCCCGAGAAACGAATCATCAATGGAAGGGTTTGAGCAATCGTATCAGTCCGAGTAAGCAGACCAATAAAATCAAACAAATAAATAAGCAAATTAAACACATAAGTAAACAAATGAACACTCATGGAGTGCAACACCTGCGCCCCCAGCAATTGGTCTAAAGGCTGAACATTTACATTTGCCCTGTGACTTTGACCTTCGCAGATTGCTCTCAAAATCAAATCCCTTCATCCTCGTTGTATCCTGACTCTCTCATTTACTTTGGGCTAAATTAGATCACAACTGTTTAGGTTGGCCTTGCCGTGTTATCTTGTCCATTGACCTCTCCCTGTGACCTTGACATTTAACTGACTGTTTTCAACATATGTGTCTTCGATTCTTGCTCACCGTGAACCATTCCACAAAGTTTGATATAAATCTGATAACAACTTTAGTTGACCTTGCCATATGACTTTGACCTTTGATGTATCGACCCTCAATCCTTTTACCAACTTTGGTCCAGATCAAATAAAAAATGTTTCATTTATTATCATTTAACACATGGGTCGAGCTTAGACCTTCCCCCGTAACTTTAACAGACTGTTCTTAACACTGAATAACCTCGTTCTTGCCATAACCTGAACAATTCCACCAAGTCCGAAATAGATCAAATCAAAACTGTTTATGTTGCCTCTCCCTAGTGACTTTCCTTTGGCCTTGACCTTTGGGTGATAGTTATCAAAATCTAATACATTCTTGTTTTAACCTGAACCTTTACACAAAGTTTAGTCTACGCTGGATAAAATTTGTTTAAGTTGACCGTGCCAGGTGACCATGATCTTTGGCCTAGTGTTATCATCAGATCAAAACTGTTATAGTTGTACTGCGCACACAATGAGACACAGGTCAAACTTTAGCTTTGCTCACTGACCTATGTCTGATTGTCATCAAAACTGAAACCCTTCCTTTTCGTCTGACCTTAACCCTTCCACCAAGTTTGGTTTATGAAATACCCGCCGCTGCCGGACTGACCACCTCTCCACCCCCCACCCTACCACCAAGCCGCTGCCTCACCACCACCCCAGGAGGACACCACAGAGGGCCGGATCACCGAGAGGTCAACCCGGGGCAAAAAGGGCACCAGTGCTCCCCTGTCCTAAGTCCCTCTGTCACTCAGCCGGTCCGGCAGAAGCTATGCTGGCAAAAGACATGAACCTGCAGGCGGGGCAGACTTCACCAGGTTCGGGGTGGGACTGAGCCAGATTCAGTCCCAGACAACACTGCAGTAATGGCCACGGTACGTGCCTGGGAGGGAGTGGCCACTGTACGCCCCTCAGTTGTTTCCCCCTGTATCGCCGCCACAATGGCCACTGTACGTGTGGGGGAAGGAGTGGCCATTGAACGCCCTTCAGCTACAGCCACATCTGGAGATGGCCTCTGAGTGTTAGCTATTGAGCGCACTCCGACTGGCAAACGAATGAAGAGTGGAATCGCAATAACGGCCACTGTACGTGTCGGGAAGGGAGCAGCCACTGTACACCCCTCATCCGCTACCTCCTCCTCCTACGGGAGTAACACCGCAGTAACGGCCACTGTACATGCCGGGGAAGGAACGGCCACTGTACGCCCTTCAGTTACTTCCCGTGGGGCAGGCAGACCCGTGGTAACAGCCACTGTACGTGCCGGGGAGGGAGTAGCTACTGTACGCCCTTCATCTGCCTCTTCTTCCTTTCGGAGCAGCACCGCCACAACAGCCACTGTACGTGTGGTGGAAGGAGCAGCCACTGTACGCCCTTCAGCTGTGGACATTAGAAATTGCGGAACTGCCACAACGGCCACTGCACATGTGGGGGAAGGAGCGGCCACTGTACGCATTTCATCCGTGAATCCTGGGGTCCTCCCGGAGAAGGAGGTCCCTTGCGCAGCTGGCATTTCACCTCTCGGCTGCGTGGGATGCCCATTACTTACTCTCTCCAGGTGTGGTTCCCCGGAGGTGCTGCTGGAGTGGTGGCGCGGCCCTGTGTCGGTCCTACCGCCTACCCCTGGTCGGTCCCGGTCCCTGTCGGACGCCAGACAGAAGAGGTGCCACAGTCTGCCCCTGACAGCGTCCCTCCCTACAGGCGACCACAGCACCTGGGCTCCCAGACCGGACTGGCGGGCCTCAGAGCCAGGCCCCTTGGGCTCCACTCCCTCACGGCTCTCTGCCCGGAGTAAGAGGCGACAGGCCCACCTCCTGTAGCTGTTCGACCCCAGCCCTGAGGGCCACCCTTCAGGTCGAGGCCCCCAGGTTGGAGGGCCTCCCTGCACCCCACCGACGAGGCTCCAGCACGAGGGCCTCTCAGATCGAGGTCCCCAGACGGGAGAGCCTCCCTGCCCCCCACTGACAAAGAAGGCCCGGGAAGTGATATCCCTGCGGCTGGTGCACTGTCTCCTGCAGGAGGGCTCCCCAGTAGAGCCCCTCCCACGCCCGGGTGCCTTCTCTGTTAAGCCCAGGAAACAAGGGCAAGTAGTGACTTTAACGCATCTCGTGTGCCTTGAAAAAGCACAGAGACGGGAGTGAACAGCGACAGTGAAAGAGTAAGGCCAGAATAGTATAAGTGACATACCATTAGACAAATACCCAGGCAGAACAGAAAAGACTAGTAAACACGGGTACAGAGACGTCCGGAAACAGTGAGAGTGCGAGGAAAAACCAAAAACTTGTGAACAGTGTCTCCGGGACTAAGTAACTATCCCGAGTGTCGCGACTCGCGCTCTGACAAGTTATAGTAATGTTCAGTCTCTTGACCCCTGGCCCTCTTTACCCCTAGTGCATCTGGTTTAGACTATTAAATGCTAGTTCTGCCTGTGGACATAATACAGGTATAAAGAAATTACAACTCACCATCGATGTATAATTGCAGAACTCCACTCTCTGCCTGTGCTGTGTGTGATACATTATATTGAGAAGCTAACTCTGTAAACCTGTCTCCATCATATCCTGTAACTCTTTGCTTTTATATTGTAACAGTGTATTGAATTAAGACAATAGATGTGTTAAGGTGTACTGCCTAGTTTTATGCCCTGTTCCTTTGTGAGTGCTTTATTTCTGATCCGGAAAGAGGACCTCGCCCAGTCGCGGGCGTTTTTAGGACGAGGAGTCGGACTAAAAACATCCCGCATAACACTGGTGGCCAGCGGTGGTTTTGGATCCGAGTAAAGCACGGAGGAACATAAAAGGGAAACTTGCACAATGGCAACCAAACCTCACATCCAATTGCCAAAGTTCAGTCCTGAACAATATGACATTAATGTTTACTTGGATATGGTATAACCCTCCTAGACATTGGGTTTGACACGGACAGAGAAAAAATAGCTGTCACACTACCCAACCTGGGCAAAATAATTGCTACTATCGCCACAAAAATCGTCCCCGACTTAACATGGGACCAATTTTCACACATTGTGAAACAGACAGTGACGCCTTCACTGGCCAGAGTTGTCGCCCTCTCACAACTCGACGCCCTCACCTATGACGGCTGCCTCGACGACACTTTCATCCAGGCTAGGCGCCTTGTCAGCTCCGCATACCCCAAAGCTACCACAGGTACTTGGGATCAACACACCTTTAACACCCTGCTGAGGATTCTCCCAAGCACAGTACGGGAGCACTTCACCATCTATGAACCCTCAGGAGACATGGATCGTGACTTACAACTCGTCCGACAGCCCATGCCGCCCGCCCTATGCCACAACCTATCCATGCTGAGAGCAAATTCCCTACCACCAAAACCCCACCACCCAAGGTAAGGACGCTGCCCACCCACCCCACCACGGAGCCGTCTATCACCGTCCCCAGGGCTCACCCACAGAGAAAACACCCCAACCCCAGGAAAAATTTCAACCTCATCTCTATTAACCCCTGGGAATTTACTGCCTGTAGTCGTACCTGCCCCCTGCACGACATCAGAGAGCAGCTTAAGCGAACCAACGCAGGACCCTCACACAGGGGTACGGGAAAGTATCATCCCAAGAGGATGACACTCCACAAGACGACACTCCACCCATCATCTACCCTGAACCCGGCGACGATCAGCCCAATGAAGAAGATAACACTCAGCAGATGGATTTTTAGGTACGCCCCCGCACCTCCCCACGGTAACGGGGGCCACTTCACACAAGTACAGACCTCCAGTTTACGACAAAATACGCCTGAACGGGGTCAAGGCTAGACTACTGGTGGTGGACACAGGAGCTGCCAGGTCATGCCTGTATTCACACTTTTACTCCTGCCACAGTTCTGCCTTTGGCCCCCTTCTCCCCACCTCAGCCAACCTCGTACATGCAGGGGATGGCCCCCTGCCTATCCGTGGGGAAACTTGGGCCCTGCGGACTGAAACCCACCAACAAGCATCCACCATTCATCACTTCATCATCTTTGACTCCACCTGCTGTGCATACGACGGATACCTGGGGCTGAACCTCCTACAAAAACTACACACAACTATCAATTGTCACCAGCGCCGACTACACTTCAGTTCAGCCCCCAACGCCCTCCAAGGAATAAAAAAAAAACACCACCCATCCACACAACACATACAAACCACCACCCCCTGACAGTCATCGTCCCGAACCCATCTGCACATGCAACTCCACTCCCTTATCACCCCACACCTCATCCCCTCACTCACCATCCTCATATTTCATCCAGCCTATGCCACCTCCCTCTCCAACTTTCCCAGCCGCTATCACCATTCCACCCCACCACAAGGTTTGATTAGAACTAAACAGACCCTCCGGTACCTCCATCCTCTTCTCTCCTACCCTACCAACCGGACCCTTGTCGTCATGTTTAGTGTCCCCTACTTTCCTCCCCCCCATGTCCGAACTATCTGTGTCGCAAACCTCGCCACCACACCACTTATCCTAGCACGAGGGCTGATTGTAGGCGACATGGAAGAAGCCGAGCCTTGTGAAACACCACCCTCCAACCACCCCACTCTACCTACTATCCCTCTGCACCTATCTACCTTACCTCCCAATCTGACAGCCTCTGACAGTTACTCCTGGACTTCCAAGACCTTTTCTCATCTGGCCCTGCAGACATCGGCCACACTACTTACCTCAGCCATGAGATCCACACAACTGGACCACCCATCTGCCAACCATCATGCCGCAAAAACCCTAAACAACAGACAGAAGAAGACCGACAGGTCCAGGACATGCTTGATGCCGGTGTCATTTCCAGCTCAAATAGCCCATGGTCTTCCCCCATCATGCTTGTTAGAAAAAAAGACAGAACAATGCTGTTCTGTGTGGATTACCGCAAACTCAACGATGTCACCACCAAGGACGCCACACCCCTCCCGAGAATCAACGATTCCCTCGACTCCCTACATGGCTCAACCTGGTTCTTCACACTAGACCTACAGTCAGGTTACTGGCAAGTCCCCGTTCATCCAGAGGACAAACAGAAGACGGCTTTCTCAACCTCAAATGGCAAAAACTACGAGTTCAACATCCTTCCCTTCAGACTCTGCAATGCCCCAGCTACATTCTCCCGCCTCATGGAGTCTGTACTGAGCGGTCTACCCTGGGAAATCTGCCTTGCGTATCTGGATGACGTCATTGTCTTCTGTCACACCTGGGTCGACCACCTACATCGCCTCAAACAAGTTTTCCTACTTATTCGCCAGGCTGGACTGAAGCTCAAGCCTTCCAAATGTGTCCTAGCCGAACGATCCGTCTCCTTCCTAGGACACATGATCGGAGCCGAGGGCATCTCACCTGACCCAGAAAAACTATGTGCGATAGCCAACATCCCTCTACCTAAAGATGTCCATGAAACCGGTGCCTTCCTAGGCCTAACTTCATACTGCCGGCGTTTCATGAAAGGCTTCGCCGATATCGCCAAGCCCCTCCATGACCTGACAAAGAAAGGCAAACCGTTTGTATGGACTAAAGAAAGGAAAGCTGCATTCAAAAACCTCAAGTCAAAACTCATCTCAGCCCCCATCGTTTCCTTTCCAGATTATAACCTTCCCTTTCGTCTGTACACCGACGTCTCCCTCATTGCCATAGGGGCTGTTCTTGCTCAAGTGCAGGATGGGTGCGAACACATCATCGCCTGCACCAGCCACACCCAGAATCAGGCCGAACGTAATTATGCGGCCACCAAGCTCGAGTGCCTTGGAATCATCTGGCCGTTAGACTACTTTCGGGCATATATCTCCAGCACCCAAGTAGTCATCATCACCAACCACCAATCCCTCCAGTGGCTACGCCAGTCCAATACTAACAATGCCCAACTCATCCGGTGGCAAGAAGCGTTAGAGGAGCTCAATTTCGAAATATCCTACCGGCCTGGCAAGTTGCACACCAACGCTGACGCCCTTTCCCGCCTACCCATCAATGCTATCCACCCCAAACCTGACCTCATTCAAATGTGGCAGGATAAACAATGCCCCACCTGGATTCTGCAGTGCACGTTTGCCAAATTACACCGATACGGTGATCACCTGTTCAACTCAGATGGCCACATCATCCTCAACCCGACCACTGCACACAACGCAGTGCTGCACCTCCATGCCAACAACGGCATCCACCTTGGTACAAAGAAACTTTTGCAAGTTTTCAATGATATATATTGGACCTCTAACCCCTCCACCATTGCCAAAAGTATTGTTCAAACATGCCGTGCTTGTGCCTTGGCCAAAGATATCACCCGCACACCTGGCCCAGCAGGGAAACTAACCGCACAAAAACCATGCCAGTTCCTCTCTCTCGATGTCGTTGGCCCCCTCACACCTAAAGCGGGATACAAAAAACTATATCATCACCTTTATAGACGTTTACTCCAAATTCATCATCGCCTGCCCCGCTAAAGACCACAATGCCGTTTCAGTTGCTGACGCCCTAGTCCGCCACGTTTTCCCCTATTTCGGAATCCCACAGGCCTTACATTCAGACAATGCACCAGAATTTACGGGAAAAATCTGGGAGGAACTCGCATCAATATTTGGCTACCGCATCTCCCACTCATCTCCATCGATAAGGTTGGTGAAACCTTAGCAGCATCTCTTCAAAATCCACTTTATGAAATAGCATCTGCGAGAGGAGTCATAGATCCCTCCTAAACCAAGTAAGGACGAGAACTGTACAAACTGGAAATGACGATTGGCCGGCGCACGTCAAAATCGTGCAATGGGGTTTGAACACATGCCCCAGATAAGACGGCATCACCCCCCACTCCTCCTACCCCTCCGCCACCACTTCCAACCTCCCGCCCCACCCTCCACCACCGACCCCCTACACCACCTCAAACGGCGCCTCCATCACCTCCAAGCACAACAGGACCTGCAATCTGACACTAACCCCTCCAACTCCTACAAGCCAGGAGATTCCGTTGTCGTGGCACTTCTGACTACCCCCACCAAGACCTCCCCCCGTTTTGACGGTCCCTTCACCATCATCAAAGTCCCTAACCACTATCAAGTCACGATTGACCACCAGGGACAACCACGAACTTACCGAAACAGACACATGCGTCCCTTCCCGCCCTCCAACAATGACCCCACACTCATCCGCGTGCCACACACCTCCCGCCGCACACCTACCACCGCAGCGTCTTCCGAGAATTACCCCCCCGGACTCCTACTCCTTCTCACCCCCCCTTCTTCCACCTCACCTACACTCACGCCACCTCCCCCCACTCCAACCTCCGACACACTGCCCCCTCTCCCCGACCCCGATCCCCCACCACCAACAATTCTCTCCTACGCCCACCCTACCATCTCCTCCACACCCGTCTCTAACACCACCCACGGCACCCACCACCCCGCCCATCCCCCGCCAACTGTCATGATTCGAATCCTCAATTTAGAGTCGGAAGTCTCGAGGAGAATGGCCAGTGTGTCGATGTACTCTGTACAAATGAATCTGAGTTCCGGTAGTCTCACTTCCGAGTCTAGATGAAAGTGATTTTGCATGAAAAGAGTCAGTGGACCAGTAACAGCCGGGTCAGTCTCATGAGGACCTGTGGAGAATCCTAGACCAGAGTCCATACGGGGAGGCAGTTAGGACAGACGTTGAGAGGACATCGATAGTAGTTCCAGCCGTTGGATTTAACGAGTATGGTCTGGTGGGATGGCGGTCCGAGATTAACCCTCTATCAGAGATTAACCCTCGATGAAGGTATGTGAGTTTAAGGATTATGTTTTAAGGGCGTGTTGGGCTGCAACAGGAGTGATGAGTGGGGCAGGTCAACTACTGGGGGATACTGTCTGGAGGAACGAGGCTAATGAAGAGTACTGGTGGTAGCGAGAGGTGTGGAGCAGCGTGGCGTTGTTCGGGAATGAGTTTCTTGAGGAATGGTAGCCACTTCCATATCTTCTATCTCAACGTACGTGCCATGGACAAGTTTATGTAAATATGTTGTGGGATAATAATGGACAATGAAAATCTAGGACTGATGCTTATGGTGTAAGCCAGAACTGTGATGTTAAGGACTGCTTTATATATACTGCTGTGAAAATAAAGTTATCAACTTTATGTTGAGGAAACAAGTAATCGGTGAAATGTTAAGTATTCTCCTAATGGAAAGGATCTGTGATGGGTTATTACATTCGTTGTTCTAATGTATCTTTGTGTATGTATATAATTTTTATATTAAATGCAATGTTAAATTTGTTCCTTTCCTTGTCCTACGTGATAACGTGTTCAGTGGTTCTTCATGCAGTGTTTTAACTGCTGTTGGTCACATATTGACAAGTAAACCTGACAGTATGGCGCCCGAACAGGGACCAACAATTGATAATTAAAATGAAGAACACAATGAATCTTATCATGTGGGTTGGAAATGGAATGGTAATATTGAGCTAGTGCCTATATAGTCAGGTTGAAATGAGTGACTTGGCAGAATTTATTAGATTAGGAAAGGAGATAGGCCTCGAAGGAAGAGAATTGAGAGAATTCTTAAAAGAAAAGGAAAACGCTGCCAGAGAGGAAAGAACTAGAGAAAAAGAGGCCAAGAAATTACAAGAACAGAGAGAGTTTGAATTAATGAAGCTTCAACCTTAAAACGAAAGGACCAGGCTTGGAAATGAATCTAGTGTCAAAGATAATGTTGATTTAAGGACTTGTAAGCCAGCTTTCCCCAAACTCCCAGCATTTCACGACGCCACTGACAACATTGATGCTTATATTTTGCGATTTGAAGGATTGGCAACTAGTGCAGAATGATATAAAAGAATTTAGGCAGTCAGTTTAACATCACTATTGCAAGGAAAGGCTTTAGAAACTTGCCAACATTTGTCACCGGCAGAAGCAAAGGACTATGACTCGGTAAAGGATGCATTATTTAGAAGCTTCCAGTGTACTGCAGGAGGTAACAGGCTAAGATTTCGTAACGCAAGTTTTCACAAGGACGAAACTGCTTTACAGTTCGGTAATAGACTGAGGAATTTTCTGAAACGGTGGATTGAGCTTTCGGAATGTGAAGAATCATTTGAAGATGATGTAGATTTATTATTGACAGAACAGTTTATTAACAAATGCGATAAGAATATGGTTATGTTTTTGAAGGAGCACGAAATTAAGACTTTTGACCAATTAGTAAAATTAGCAAACCTTTATATGGAAGCTCACATGCCATCCAGTAAGAAATTGGGTAGTGAAACAACTAAGATAGGTAGCGAAGTCTCGCAACAAGTAGGTGATAAAGGTGAAGGAGCGATAATGAAATAATCTAAACGCTCATGTTTTATCTGTGGTCGAACGAACGACAAAGCAAAAGATTGTTACTATAAATATGAGCCAGGGAAAGGTAAAGGAAACCCTGAGAGGAATAGAAATGATAAAGCCGCTCTTGTACAAGGTCATCAAGGACGTAATGTAGCAAAAGGGAGAGCAGAAGGTGTCCTAGTAGATGTGTTAAGGGATCCAGGTTGTACGACAGTGCTGGTTAAGAAGAGTTTAGTTCCCAAGTCTAAGTACACCGGTAAAAAGATTGAAGTGGTAATGGCAAACAGATTGAAGTTTGTATACCCAGAGGTAAGAATTAGTGTTAACACTCCATTTTTTGTTGGTGAAACCTTAGCAGCATCTCTTCAAAATCCACTTTATGATCTTGTTATTGGTCAGATTGAGGGTGTTACAAATGGCGAGCAAGTTAGTGCTGTGACAACTCGTGCAGTGTCTTAACTGCTGTTGGTCATTTATCGACAAGTAAACCTGACACCACCGCGTCCTACCACCCACCCCTCACCCAACCCCACGCACTACACCTGCCGCCACACTGCCCTCCAGCCCACCACGTGCGCTCACACCACCTCTCGCACACACCACCCACACCACCACTTCTGCCCCCCCTTTACCCACTGACCATTCTCACTACACACAACGCGCCACACCACCGCCCACGACCTCCACCACCCACAGTAACACCACAACACCACCACGTGTCCACCCACCCTCATCACCACGACCACCAGATCAGGACGCCTCTCCCGCCTACCATCTAGATACACCCCAACACCTCCATCTCCTCCCCATCCTGCTTCCCATTCCCCAACACATGCCACCCTCACCCCAAACACCATCCCCATCACCTTCCCCCTCCATCAAGCAAGGTGGAAACTTCCCAATTCCCCAAAGGAAAACGGTCCTCCCACCAAACCATCCCCCATATAAACCCCAAGATCTCCTCACTCGCCATCATACAGCTTCTGCCCCTGCACCAAGCACCACCACCGGAGATGAAGATTGAACGAGTACTATGACGCCCCCATGACCACCCCACCATAAGGATAAGGGCGACACACCAGTTCCTCCGTCTCCTACGCCAGACCACCCAACCATCGTCTCGACGCCTCGCCCTCAACCCCCACCAGGAGCCAAACCTCACCACCCGCCATTGGATCAACCTCCTCCAACATCTCACACCGGCCCACCAGACCTCCACCACTCCAACATACCACCTCCAGTCACGGGGCCATGACTTCTCGACCGTGGAAGGTGGTGAAATACCCGCCACCGCCGGACCAACCACCCTACCACCAAGCTGCCGCCTCACCACCTCCCCTGGAGGACACCATGGAGGGCCAGATCACTGAGAGGTCAACCCGGGGCAAGAAGGGCGCCGGTGCTCCCCTGCCCTAAATCCCTCTGTCACCCAACTGGTCCGACAGAAGCTAAGCCGGCAAAAGACATGACCCTGCGGGCGGGGCAGCCTTCACCAGGTTCGGGGTGGGACTGAGCCAGATTCAGTCCCAGACAACACCGCTGTAACGGCCACTGTACGTGCCGGGGAGGGAGTGGCCACTGTACGCCCCTCAGTTGTTTCTCCCTGTAGCGCCGCCACAACGACCACTGTACATGTGGGGGAAGGAGCAGCAACTGTACGCCCTTCAGCTACAGCCACATCTGGAGACGGCCTCAGAGTGTTAGCTATTGAGCGCACTCCGACTGGCAAAGGAACGAGGAGTGGAACCACGATAACGGCCAGTGTACGCGTCGGTGAGGGAGCGGCCACTGTACGCCCATCATCTACTACCTCCTCCTCCTATGGGAGTAACATCGTGGTAACGGCCACTGTATGTGCCGGGGAAGGAGCGGCCACTGTACGCCCTTCAGTTACTTCCCGTGGGGCAGGCAGACCCGCAGTAACGGCCACTGTACGTGCCGGAGAGGGAGTGGCCACTGTACCCCCTTCATCTGCCTCTTCCTCCTTCGGGAGCAGCACCGCCACAACGGCCACTGTACGTGTGGGGGAAGGAGCGGCCACTGTACGCCCTTCAGCTGTGGACCTTAGGAATTGCGGAACCGCCACAACGACTACTGTACATGTGGGGGAAGGAGCGGCCACTGTACGCCCTTCATCCGTGATTCCTGGGGTCCTCCCGGAGATGGAGGTCCCTTGTGCGGCCGGCCTTTCACCTCTCGGCTGCGTGGGACGCTCCTTACTCCCTCCAGGTGTGGTTCCCTGGAGGTGCTGCTGGAGTGATGGTGCGACCCTGTGTTGGTCCTGCCGCCTACCCCTAGTTGGTCCCGGTCCCTGATGGACGCCAGACGGAAGAGGTGCCCCAGTCTGCCCCTGACGGCGCCCCTCCCTACAGGCGACCACAGCACCCGGGCTCCTAGACTGGGCCGGTGGGCCCCAGAGCCAGGCCGCTTGGGCTCCACTCCCTCACGTCTCTCTGCCCAGAGTGAGAGGCGACAGGCCCGCCTCCTGCAGCTGTTCGGCCCCAGCCCCGAAGGGCTGCCCTTCAGGTCGAGGCCCACAGGTTGGAGGGCCTCCCTGCACCCCACCGATGAGGCTCCAGCACGAGGGCCTCTCAGGTCGAGGCCCCCAAATGGGAGAGCTTCACTGCACCCCCCTGACGAAGAAGGCCCAGGCAGTGACACCCCTGAGGGTAGTGCACTGTCTCTTGCAGAAGGGCTCCCCAGTAGAGCCCCCTCCCACGCCTGGGTGCGTCCTCTGTTAAGCCCAGGAAACAAGGGCAAGTAGTGACTTTAACGCATCTCGTGTGCCTTGAAAAACCATAGAGATGGGAGTGAACAGCGACAGTGAAAGAGTAAGGCCAGAATAATATAAGTGACACACCGTGAGACAAATACCCAGGCAGAATAGAAAAGACTAGTGAACACGGGCACAGAGACATACGGAAACAGTGAGAGTGCGAGGAAAAACCAAAAACCTGTGAACAGTGTCTCCGGGACTAAGTAACTATCCCGAGTGTCGCGACTCGTGCTCTGACAAGTTATAGTAATGTTCACTCTCTTGACCCCTGGCCCTCTTTACCCCTAGTGCATCTGGTTTAGACTATTAAATGCTAGTTCTGCCTGTGGACATAATACAGGTATAAAGAAATTACAACTTGCCATCGATGTATAATTGCAGAACTACACTCTCTGCCAGTGCTGTGTGTGATACATTATATTGAGAAGCTAACTCTGTAAACCTGACTCCATCATGTCCTGTAACTCTTTGTTTTTATATTGTAACAGTGTATTGAATTAAGACTATAGATGTGTTAAGGTGTACTGCCTAGTTTTTATGCCCTGTTCCTTTGTGAGTGCTTTATTTCCAGTCCGGAAAGAGGACCCTGCTCAGTCGCAGGCGTTTTTAGGATGAGTCGGACTAAAAACATCCCGCATAACAGTTTATATCGGATCATAACTGTTTGAGTTGACCTTGCCCAGTGACCCTGGGTACTGATCTTTTCCTGTGTCCTTGACGTTTAATTGATTGTTCTCAAAACTGAACCCATTTCTTTTTGCCTACCCCTCAGCTGTTTAATCAAGTTTGTTTAAAATCTATCAAAATTGTTTCGAGCTTTTTTGCTAACAAACACCAACACACTATCAAAAAGTGCCTTGCAACCTTGACCTTTGACTGAATGTTCTTAACCTGCCCCATCCCAGCAGATTTTTAACCAATGACCTCCCTCAATCCCTGCAGATTTTCGATTTGTATTTTTGTTTGATTTTTGGCTAAAACCTCCACTTTTTATGAGAAACATTGAAAATTCATAGAGAAATCGCTAATCTAAGGTCTAAAATGCTGATACAGGTAACAATACCCTTACCTGGCTGCGTTTTCTATGGGGCTTGGCTCCAGATAAAACGTGTTCTATAGGAGAGGTAATTATTCCAAACCACTCATAATAGGTAAAATACAGTATAATGTCACTGAGGACAACTCAGCCCCCCCAGAAGGGGCCCAATGAGAAGCATATACAGCGCGCCTGGACTCCAGATGACAAGGACATAAGTGCGCCCGGGCCGTGTGCCCCTCTGACCCGGAGCTCACCTGCCACCATCATAACAGGATTACCAGACTACCTTCCATGCGAGCCTACCATCAACAACCACAGGGTGGAGCTGTTACTCCAGCTCCAGTCAGCACTCCTGAGATGGCCGGTAGCTGCTCAACCCTCCTACAGGAGACGGCCTGCAGCCACTCTGGAAGCAAACAGGAGATGGCCTGTAGCCGCTCCCACCTTCGTCAGGAGGCGGCTAGAAGCTGCTCTGAAGGTGCCCCTAACAAGACAGCCTGTAGCTGCTTGACCCTCCTACTTGACCCTCCTACTGGAGACGGCCTGCAGCCACTCCGGAGGTAACCAGGAGATGGCCAGTAGCTGCTCCCACCTTTGTCAGGAGATGGCCAGAAGCTGCTCTGAAGGTGCCCCTGAGTCGGCCTGTAGCTGCTCCCTCCCCCAGACCACAGCCAGTAGCCGGGCCTTACCGACAGCCGGTAGTCACACCCCTAGAAGGCCACGGCTAGTAGCCAGGCCCTATGGTAGGAGACGGCTGGTAGCCGCTCCTCCATCAGGTACTGATTCCTGCCCACCAACCTATGACCCTGAGGGAGCCCCCCGCCTTGAAGAGTACTGGAGATGCCCCATGACAACCACCAGGCTCTTCTCCTTGCAGCCAGATCCGGAGAGGACTAGCCTGACGGGCCCCAACATAGGCTGACGCACATTATACACGCCACACCGCACTCCCACCCGCCTCACCCCCCAACAGCCGCGCGCCCTCACCACCACCACATGCACAACCACCCTCACCCCCCACACCCACACTCACCACCACCACTACCAGATCAGGCTGCCTCTCACGCCCACCATCCAGATACACTCCAACACCACCCCCCAGTGCTGCCCGGCCTGCCCCTCACAACCACAAACCCCCCCTCCCCCAAACTCCTCCCCCATCACCCTCCCTCTCCACCAAGCACGATGGAATCCTCCCAAATCCCAATTTCCCAAAGTGAAATGCTCCTCCCACAGACCCATTCCCCATTAAAACACCAACCCCCCATCACTCTCCAGCATACAGCTACTGTCTCCTCACCAGGCACCAACCACCACGATGAGGGTTACCAGAGTCCACTGGCTCCCTCACGACCAGCCACCCATCAGGATCTGGGGGACACCCCACCTTCTCCACCTCCTACGCCAGACAGAACATCCATCCTCCATCCGTCTTTCTCTCAACCCCCATCGGGAGCCGAACAACATATTCCACCACTGGGCAAACCTCCTACAACACCTCACCCCGGCCCACAAGACATCCACCTCCACCACCTACCACCTGCAGTCACGAGGTCGTGACTTTTTCGACAAAGACTGTGGTAAAATGCCCGCCACCGGACCCCCCACCCTGCCACCCCCCACCCCACCACTGTGCCACCACCACACCACCACCCCAGGAAGACACAACGGGGGGGCTAATGACCCAGGGTAAGAGGGTCACCCGCCCACTACTGACCTGCGCCCCTTTTCCCCGCAACTGCCCCGACACCAGGTGAACAAGGATCGGCAACGACCTTGCAGGCGGGACAACCATCGCCAGCAGTGGGGTGGGACTGAACAGGTTTCAGTCCCAAGTAACGTCTTGGCGACGGCCATAGTTACCCCCTCAAGGGAAGGAGGCCCTTTACTGCGCCATGAGGTGTCAGTACCCTCAGCCACATCCAGGGCAGGAGGCCCTTTAGTGGGCCACGAGGTGTTTGTACCCTCAGCCACGTCCAGGGCAGGAGGCCCTTTAGTGTGCCATGAGGTGTCAGTACCCTCAGCCACGTCCAGGGCAGGAGGCCCTTTAGTGTGCCACGAGGTGTTAGTACCCTCAGCCACGTCCAGGGCAGGAGGCCCTTTAGTGCGCCACGAGGTGTCAGTACCCTCAGCCACGTCCAGGGCAGGAGGCCCTTTAGTGCGCCATGAGGTTTTAGTACCCTCAGCCACTCCAAGGGCAGGAGGCCCTAGCAGACAGCTAAAAGTGAGTCCCAGGGTAAAAAGACCTGGAGCCACGGCTGTGACAGACCCAGGACTGAGAGTCGCCTCTGTGCTTCCCTCCCTGTAGAAGACACGGTCTCCATGTATACTCAACCTACCGCGTTCCCCTGTGGGAACTGCTCGACACCACCCGGAAGTGTTGCCCCGGAGGTGTCACCAGAGTGGAGGCAAAGTCCGAGACTGGACCTGCCTCCCACTCCTGGGAAATCTCTGTCCTTCAGAGGCACCAGCAGGAGATGAGGCCGCAGTCCAACCCTGACGACCGCACCCCCAGGACCCCCAGGCGAGCCCAGCAGACTACAGGCGTGGGCAACCCCGACTCTCTCACCCCATAGAGCCGCTGACGTCAGGCCCGCCTCCTCCAGCTGTTTGGCCCCAGTCCCGAGGGCCCCCTCTCAGGTCGAGGCCCCCAGACAGGAGGGCCTCCCTGCACCCCACTGACGAGACCCCCAGGTAAGGGTCTCCCTTCAGGTCGAGGCCCCCAGACAGGAGGGCCTCCCTGCAACTCACCGACGGCCCGGACCCGGGCAGTGACTCCCCTGCGGGTAGTGTAATTCACCGGGTCGGTCATTATCACTTGATGGTCGTGATCGTCAGCTTTTTTACCCTCCCGGAAGGGAGCTGAGAGCTCGTTGCCCGCTACAGGCAGAGTCCCCCTGAGGTCCTCCCCCTCGAACAGTGACAGAGTGAAACAACCCAGGAAACACGGGTAAATAAGTGACGCCCCTTATACCGAAAATAAGCCAGAGGAAGAGGAACAGTGAACAGTGACAGAGTGTGATCCATATAAAACCAGTGACTATTGTTATTAACCCAACAGAATTACATACCCAGTAGAGTAGAAAATATTTAATAATAAGAAGTAGAGTAATATCACCTGCCCAGAATAAAAGAACTTCCCGTAATTGTGAATGACGATCGGGGTGAGCGGGAGGACCAAAAGCTTTTGTAAAGTGTCTCCGCGACTAGGTAACCGAGTCGAGTGTCGTGATCTGCACCCTGTCATCGTTATAGTAATATTCCTTCCACAGACTCTTAACCTTGTGTATTCCCCCTGGTATCGAGTGTATATATATTTTGGGTTTAAATGAAAGACGGGTATCTGCATATATATAACTAGACATTGGTATACATGCATCATATCGTGTATAGTGCAACTGTATTTTATGCTATCAAAGCCTAACTCTGTGTCCCTGTATCCTGTATCTCAAATATCACTCTGTATCATATTGTAACGGTTTTAGAATTAAGGCAATAGATGTGTTAAGGTATACTGCCTAGTTTTTATGTCCTGTTCCATTGTTTGTGCTTTCCTTCCGGTCCGGAAAGAGGACCCCGCTCCGTCGCTAGTGTTTTTAGGACGAGGAGTCGACCTAAAAACACTCAGGATAACAATAGGACTTTATAAACGCAAGATAATTTTAATATGCAAAACAAAATATGACACTTTGCCTGTGAATATCTTAATCATTACAAAATTTATGGAGCCAAAAAAAAATCCAAATATTTCGTGACAAACCCATTATAATTTCAACGTATATATCTCAATCAATACACAATCTACGGACAAAAAATAAAAATCTGTAAACATAAAGTAGGTATTTTGTGACTAATAACCGTGATAATTTTAATGTATACCTCAGAATATAAATACCTGTGAGTCTCAATCAATAGAACAACTAGGGAAACAAAAATTCAATCAGTAAATATATATTAGATATCTGGTGATTAATACCTTTGCAAGTACTATATGATAAAAATAAAAAATAAAGTTCTCTTTACTTTTCCACGTTTCAAAAAGACGACACTCGACTCTATTATTTTTTTTTTTTTTCAATTCCTCTTCCGGTACTCATTATTCATATCAGTCACTACCTCGAGTCAAAGACTGTGTACTAATATTTAGTATATTTAGTCTCACATCGATTAAAACCACGATTCACGTGTATTTTGACCGTTTTCAATAATCCTGTCAGATTTCTGTAAATTTTTCTGTAGACTTCCAAAATTTCTGTAAATTTTGCCTAAAAATCTGTTTTTTCTGGATGAACATCAAAATATCTGTAAAAATACAGATATTTCTGTAGACCTGACAATATTGCTCTTCCACGACTTAAACTATCTATAAGTTTACTGCTGTAATGCCGGTGATATGAATTACGTGCACGCTTTTGTGTATCTGATTTAGTTATTGCTGAATATCTTAAATACTTAGACTCGATTATGGCTACCTTGTTAATGGGTATATTATAGCTACTTCACTGTGTACAGGAACCGAACTAATATAACCGCTCCTTGTGTAACCGATATAAAACACGTTCGTATATCACGCTGGATCTTAACCTTTATTACAGTATAATCCACATCCTCAGGCAAGATGAACGTTAAACTACCACACAAAACAACTTATGAAAACACTGGTCTGCTGTGACTGTCTGTAATATTATAATTGTGGCTGCCCATTACAAGTACTATGTAAAACTTTTACAGAGAATACTTTTTTTAAAGTCTTAAAACATGCATTAAAATAGTAGACTATCACTGTTGTTTCGTTTGCAGTGCTGTGAAACAGTTTGCTGGCGATCTAAATATTTGAACTTTCTTTACATCCCGCCAGAGGAAGTATCCGTACATTTTGCTACTGAAGAATATTCACAGCCAAGACCATCCGTGGGTCTGTAATTGCGTCTTGCATGCCATATAATCATGACCCACGACATAGAAATACTCTAACATGCACATCGCAGTCACTGTTATTGATATCATCATGACTGAATTGTTCTCAGGATTTCCATATGAATCAATCTTACAAGCATAATCTAAAAGAGATCCCGGCATCTTAAGTTTCTCCTGTGCTTTTACAGAACGCTTCATCAAAAAAAAGTTGGTGCACTGTGTTTTGAGTCTTGTGAAGCACTTGTGTGCTCCTCAAGACTTCGTCTCAGATTAAGAAGCTCATGGCTGAAGTCTGACACAAATTACGAGTCTAAGGCTTATTTAGTGATGGACGGGAATGTGAAGCAGAATTTTTTTCTGAAACCAAGGTTACGAAGGTGAGGGGAGGCTGATGGTGCCATGGTGGTGTAGGTGGTGAGGAACTGTCGGTATAGATCATGAAACTCCTGATGGCCATGATGCACCAGCGTGTGACACAGCGACCTGGTGAAAGCGGTGCCCAACTTGCTGACCTTGTGCCATGTCAGTTCTCCGCCACTGGAGTAAAGGCACAGTGTGTCACTCAGAGGTTCAACCACTCTGGTTCTCTGACCTGGCTGATCCTCTCTCTTTTCTTGTCTGTAGGTGTCACAGGAAAGGTCAAAGATGAATAATTTGGGTTTATTTCTCAACTGCACACACTGTGATTCCCTGAAGAAGTTACACATCCACTGTGTGTCCATTAGGTGGCCATCGGAGGTTAGAAAATGTTGGTCCTGAGTGCCATGACTGGCCACGATAAAGATGGCACAGTCATACTGACTCAGTCTGTCCATATTCCTGACTTGGGTCATCACCTGTTTGGTTTTTTCCGCCGTCAGGTCCCAGTGGACATGGCCAGTGTAGCCCATGTTGGCGAAGACTCTGGCCAGTCTGCGAGCTCCTGTGTGTGAACTGGGCAGGTGCAGGTCCGGCCGCATTTGGAAAGAGGAGTAACTCAGGATGGCCACATAGGCACTGTTCACCTTGTACACATCTCGCATCCGTTGTCTTTGTACAGCTACCTGTATAAACAATGAAATCATTATTTATGAGCATCTTGTATTATAAAAGTCATAGCACCGACATTAACTCCTTTCGTTTTGATTTGTGGTTCTATAGCTATCTTTATTGATGAAAATAACACTTCAAATTTAATCCTTGCAATTTAGCTACATTACATCAATACCTTCGACAAAGACACAGTATATTAGTCCGTTTTGTTTGTCCGTCTGTTTATCGTCAACAGTATGGAAAACTTGTGGATGAAATTCCACCCGATTGGGAAGAATGAGGACCCTTGAAGGAATAACTGTTCAAAGTTTGAGCGAAAAAAAAAAAGTTAAACTTGGCGGAGGTATGCTTTCTGAGTGGTCTTGTCTCCGGTGTGTCTTGTAGGCAGAGCAGGATTGACGAAAGTATTAACATATTTTTGAGGATGTGCCTGTTATTACAGTGTCTCTATACCAAAATGCATTTCATCAACTCTCTTTACATTTTGATGATAACAGGTAAAATACACATCACTTCTTTCATTCAGCAAACCACATCTCCCCAGTGCGGCATATGAATGATGTGAATCAATTTTCCAAGAGGATTAGCCACATTGCATCAGATAACCCTGTTAAAGTTCTGTTCTTTTTCATCCAGATACTCACTGGCACAGAGATACACTAATTGCAGGGTGCATATTCTACAAGTTCTGAGAGGACTTACCTGTGGAGTGAGTGGCGACTGCTTGATGCTGCCAAAGGCCATGACTTGATCTGCCTGGATGCAAGAGTTGCTGTTCTCAACCGCCTCCTTCTGTAACTGCAAATGTTCAAATGAACAGATTAATGACGACTATAAACAAGAAGAAAAGGAAATGGTAATATTAAAGTTTGCATCAAAGAACATTATTTATTAACTCCATCGGTAAGTCACGTCAGTTTTTATTATTTCTTTTTACATCCAGACGATTTTATTCAGGTTTCGAGATATTTCTTTAAGCTGAAGGCGTTAGAAACAGTCGTCATTAATTCGTCCAGCACTACGACATTCTCCAAAGCTGAATAAAACTTTTGGCAGTCAAGAATAAAATGAAAAATGACCACGGTAGGGAAGGGGTTAATGACATCACTCTTGACAGCAGCGTGGCTTCAGTGGTGTGATGTGTCAATGGGAGCGTTAGGTGGCAGGATGCTGTGGTGTGGGCACGTGAGGTGGGAGGATGCTGTGGTGTGGCCACGTGAGGTGGGAGATTGGTGTGGTGTGGCCACGTGAGGTAGCAGGATGGTGTGGTGTGGCCACGTGAGGTGGCAGGATTGTGTGGTGTGACCACATGAGGTGGCAGAATGGTGTGGTTTGGCCATGTGAGGTGGCAGGTTGGTGTGGTGTGGCCACGTGAGGTGGCAGGATGGTGTGGTGTGGCCACGTGAGGTGCAGGATAGTGTGGTGTGGCCACATGAGGTGGCAGGTTGGTGTGGTGTAGCCACGTGAGGTGGCAGGATGGTGTGGTGTGGCCACATGAGTTGCTAGTAGCGGTTGTAGTTGTTCCCTAGGCAATCTGGCCGAACAACCTCGAGTCCCAAAGGAAGGTCACGGCCGAGACCGGGCTTTCCCACAGAGCTCTCAGGGAATGTATATTGTGTTGTTGGCGTAGGTAATTGTGTGCAATGCAGTCTTCCATAATGTGCTAAATAGTATGGGGTGCTGTGTTACATCATGGACAGGCATCAGCGAAGGAGTCATCCAGCCTCTTCTAGTAACTTAAGAGGACTGGATGATGCCCACATCTCAGCCTGGCCAGATGGACGCTGTCCTCACGAATGAGATAGAATTCAGAAGGGTGGATGTCAGGGAGCTATGCTTGCAGCTGTGTGTTGTCTTTAAGCGACTGAATGGAGCGGCGAGTGATTTGAGTATGGATTGCTTCTGGAAGCTGGTCTGAGGCGGGCAAGGGGGGAGAGATGACAGTGTTTGTATATGATATCGTGTACTGGGTGTTATTTTGATGTTCCTTGGTGTGTGTGGATGTGCTGCCATGTAGTGTAGTGGATGTTGTGGGTTTGTGGAGGCTGCAGCGAGAATTTGGGTGCCTTTCATGTCTAGGTGATCCTTTACTTTGAAGACTTTGGTTTCTTGATGTAGGTGGCCTGTAGGTGTAGAAGTTGTGCGGCCTGTGATTATTTTTAGGGCTTTGTTCTGTATGGTCTGTAGAGTGTTGAAGTGTGTTTTAGTGAGGTTAGGAGCCCAAGCAGGGCTTGCTTAATTCATCACTGACAGTATATATTGTTTGTATACTGTGGTGGTGGTTTCTTTGTTGTGTCCAAATGTTGTATGGGCAAGTGACCTTCAGGCACTGAGTCTTGGTGTCATTTTATTTTTAATATTTGTGATGTGTTGTTTAAAATACATTGATGTATGTTTCACTAAGGATTTTGTGTGTGTGTGTGTGTGTGTGTGTGTGTGTGTGTGTGTGTGTGTGTGTTGTAGGGGAGTGTTTTTTTATGGTGAGGTGTGGAATGTGATTGTGTTCTGTTGTCCGGTTTGTGAGAAGGGTCACGGTAGATTTGGCTGGGGCTATTTTGAGCCTGTTTGCGGTGAACCATTCGTGCAGTGTGTTGAGGTAAGGTTGAATGATGTGTGCAGCTGTGTTTGCATTTTGGTGCGTACATGTAAGTGTTATGTTATCTGCTAGGAAGCTGTGTGTATCTGTGGTGTGTGGGGTGTGTGTATGTTGTGCATGTATAGTTTAAAGAGTGTAGGGGACAAAACAGATCCTTGGGGGACGCCATTTGTTAAGTTTCTGATATTCGAGGACTGACCGGCAAATGTTACATGTGCACATCTGCCTGCTAAGTAGTTTGCCAGCCATCTTTTTGTGTTATTGTGCATGTTTGTATTGAATATTTTATTTATGAAATTGTGACGGGGGATGGCATCAAAAGCTTTGCAAATGTCTAGTGTGACTAGGAGTGTTCTGTGTGGTGGCCTAGCTGAATTCATACCATCAAAAACTCTCTGGGTAAGGTCTGTAAGAAGGGCGTTTGTGGAGTGTAGTGGCTTAAAGCCATGTTGTGATTGGGCTAGGGGGCTGTGTGGTGTAACTAGTTGTAGTATCAGTCATTCAGTGACTTTAGAGGGGGTGCAGAGTATGATGGGACGGTGTGAGGAGGGTAACGTGGGATCCTTGTTGAGTTTAGGGATAGTGATGATAATGCCATGTTTCCAGATGCTGGGTATTATGTTGTGTGAATAGCTCTAGTTTGATATGTTGGTTAGTGCTTGTATGCCTTATGACCCAAGGTGTTTAATGTGAATGTTGCTTATGTTGTCTGGTTCACAGGCAGATGAGTGCTTAAGGTTGCTGATGATGTGGTTCGTCTGGTTCTAAGTGGAATGTGCGAAGTCTGGGTCTGTGGGGAACTGTCTCTTACGTCGGATGATACGTCGGTCGTCACGATGGAGGTTTAGATGGCTGACATGTGAAAAGTGATTGATGACAGAGTTTGCTTGTTGTTTGATTGAAGGTATGGTGTCTGTTGCTGTGATGGCAGCGTGTGATTGTGTAGTGTTGTTGCTGGAGAGTGTGACGCTGTTTAGTGTTTTGTAGAGTTTGCTGGTGATTGTTTTGTGGTCAAGTATTTGGAGATAACTATTCCAATTTAATGTTTACTGTTCTGATATTTTTTTGTTTATTTCAATGTTGAGTTCTTGTATTTGTTGTGCGGTGTCTTGTGTATGGGGTGTTGGGAAGTGTCGTAGTGTGTTCCGTTGACTGATGGGGCCTTGAATTTCTGGTGTGAAGTTGGGGTTGTGTCTCTTTCTGTTGCCTCTAGGGATGTGTCTTTTGTCTTCGGTTTGTATAGTTGTATTGAAAGTGTGGCAGCGGTGTTGATGTTTGTGATGGGTGTACTGTTTAATGTTTCGAAATGTTGTTCTATTTCAGTTGTGGAGGCCTCCCAGTTGGCCCTCATATAATTAGTGTATGTGTGTCTGTGGCCAGCTGGGGCGATTCTGGTTTTGGTAGTGATGATGATTGGGAGGTGGTCAGATCCAAGAGTTTTGACCACTCTCCAGGATGTTGTGGGGGCGAGGTTTGAAGAGCTAAAGTTGATGTCTGGGGATGATGGGAGGAAGAGGGTTTGGCGTGGGATATTGGTATGTTGATGGAGATTATTCAGTATGAAAAGATGATCTGTTTGGGACTGTAGTACCAGCTCTCTGTCTGTGTCAGGGTTGTTTACATGCCAGGCCGACGCCTTGGCGTTGAAATCACCAACCAGGATGATGTTGGGTATGTCAGTGGTGTGATGTATTGTGGAGAGTAATTGTGTGGTACTGTGGGGGACGACTGGAGAGGAATGTATGTGTTGGCGATTGTTATATGTGAGTTGGTACGACGGTGTGGTGTGGCCACATGAGTTGGTAGGATGGTGTGGTGTAGTTTGGTGTGGCCACGTACGTTGGTAGGATGATGTCGAGTAGTGTGGCCATGAGTTGGTAGGATGGTGTGGTGTGGTTTTGCCACATGATATGGTACGGTGGTGTGGTGTAATGTGGTCTGGTATCGCCACATGGGTTGGTTGGATGATGTACTGCAATATGGTGTGGCCACATGAGTTATTGGAATGGGATTGTGCGCGTCTAGCAGTGACCACCTAAGGTGGTAGGATGTTGTGGTGTGGCAGTGACAACATGTGGGAGGATGGTGTAGTGTGGCAGTGACAAATTGTTGTGGTAGGATGGTGCGGTGTGGCAGTGGCTACATACTGTGGTAGCATGGTGTGCTGTGGCAGTGACATGTTGTAGGAGGATGGTGTGGTGTGGCAGTGACATGTTGTGGGAGGATGGTGTGGTGTGGCAGTGACATGTTGTGGCAGGATGCTGTGGTGTGGCAGTGACTACATATTGGGGTAGCATGGTGCGGTGTGGCAGTGGCTACATACTGTGGTCCCATGGTGTGGTGTGATAGTTAAAACAAACTGTGGTAGTATGGTGTGGTGTGGCAGTGTCTACGTATTCTGGTTGAATGGTGTGATGTGGCAGTTACAACAAACTGTGGTAGCATAGTGTGGTGTGAGAGCGACGACATATTGTGGTAGCATAGTGTGGTGTGGTAGTTATAACAAACTGTGGCAGTATATATGGTGTGGTGTGGCAGTGACATGTAGCAAGGTAGTTCGATGTGGTAGTGACATCATTAGATGGCTGGATGGTGTGGTGTGGCAGTGGTAACATGTGGTACCATGGTGTTGTGTGGCAGGGGCAGCGTTAGGTGGTTGGATGGTGTGGTGTGGCAATTTCACCATGTGGTAACCTGGTGTGGTGCAGCAGTGGCACATGACGTGGTTGGATGGTGTTGTGTGTCAGTGGCAACATGTTGTGTTAGTATCCGTATGGTATGGTGTGGTAGTGGTAACACGAAATGGTAGAATGGTGTGGTGTGGGAAAGGCAACATCTTGTGGTAGTATGGTATGGTGTGGCAGTGGCAACATGGAGTGGTAGGATGGCACGATATGGCAAAGGCAGTGTCTTGTGGCAGAGGTGGTAGTGTGATATGGTATGGTGTAACAGTGGCAACATGTAGTGGTAGGATGGTTTGATATGGCAAAGGCAAAATCTTGTGGTTGAGGTGGTAGTGTGGTATGGTATGGTGTGGCAGTGGCAACATGAAGCGGTAGGATGGTGTGAAGTGACAAAGGCAAAATCTTGTGGTAGAGGTGGTAGTGTGGTATGGTATGGTGTGGCAGTGGCAACATCAAGTGGTAGGATGGTGTGAAGTGGGAAAGGCAACATTTTGTGGTAGAGGTGGTATTGTGGTATGGTATGGTGTGGCAGTGGCAACATGAAGTGGTAGGATGGTGTGAAGTGGGAAAGGCAACATCTTGTGGTAGAGGTGGTAGTGTGGTATGGTATGATGTGGCAGTGGCAACATGAAGTGGTAGGATGGTGTGGTGTGGCAAAGGCAAAATCTTGTGGTAGAGGTGGTAGTGTGGTATGATATGGTGTGGCAGTGGCAACATGAGGTGCTACAATAGTGTGATGCTGCTGTGTTGAGACACACCTTGTGCATCAAACGAAGGATGTGGTTGTTGTGGTGTGTGGTGGCCAACTGGCGGGCGGTGGTGACCTGCAGCTCCCTCATCAATGTCCCGCCCACCACCCGCCCACCATCCATGTCGGGGTCACCACCCACGCTCAGCAACGACCGGGTGCGTTTGAGATCACCTTCCAGCACAGCCTCAAACAGCGGCTTCACCAGCTGCAGCACCAAGAACACCAGGTCACTTACAGTAGGTACTTCACTTGACCAATACAGCAGGTTACCCCAGTACTTCACTAGGCACACACAGCAGGTCATTTCAGTACTGTACGCCACGTAAAATCAGCAATTACACATACTGCAGGTTATGTCAGTACTTAACTTGATTCAAACACCAAGTCATCACAATGCCTTACCTAATGAAGAGCGCACAACCTCAGTACTTCAGTTAGCCTATGCATTTCACTGTACTAAATCACATGGCACATACTCGTCCATTACTTCACTTACCTCATGCAGCACAATTACAGTTTAACAGAGCTAAAGCTTAGTATTCACCTAACCACAATACAATACAGAATACACACACACACACACACACACACACACACACACACACACACAGGTACGATTGCAGGTACGAAAGTGGTACACAAACAGGATGGAAGAAAAAGAAGGAAGGTAGTAGAACCATGTCATGACAAGTATATAAAAAAGATGATAAAGTTGATGTACTCAAATGTGGATGGAATGGTATCTAAATTACTAGAGATGAATGATTATGTCAGAGAAAATGAACCACAAATAATATGCCTAACTGAAACAAAATTAATACCAAGGCTATCAAATGACATACTAAATTTAGAGGAATACAATATATGGAGAAGAGATAGATATTTAAAAAAAGGAGGAGGAATTATAATATTAACTAAGAAAAATCTAAAAGTCAAGGAAATAAAACTAGATATACCATCACAAGTAGAACTGATTGCAGTAGAGATCGACACATCTGAAGGTAAAGTAATTGTAGCCAATTTGTACATGCCACCCAGATCAAACACATGGGAAAGAGACGAATATGAGGACCTGGCAGAGAGTACAATTCAGAGTGTAAGATCATTGCTACATAAAATGGAAGAGAAATCGGAAAGAATTATACTAACTGGGGACTTCAATACAAATATAAATTGGAATACTCTAGATATAAATAGCCAAGAAAGCTGTTGGGACCAAGAGCTCCTGGATCTCGTACAAGAGTTTTTCTTAACGCAACATGTGAGGGAAACCAACAGAAAAAGAGGACTTGATGTACCTTCAGTGCTAGATCTAATATTTACAAGGCAAGAAAATGATATTGACAGTTTAATATATCACCCTCCACTCGGCAAAAGCGATCATGCAGTAGTAAATTATAACTTCAGGGTAGCATATGACATAGTAAACAGCAATAATAGTTACAAAAAGAGCCTAAACTATAAAAAGGGAAATTATCAAGACCTAAAGAAGTATTTCTTAGAAGTTGATTGGGAAAATGAGCTTAGAGGACAAGATTTAAATGCTGTATATAAAAAATTTTGTGAATTTTATGAAATAGGAGTCCAAAAGTACATCCCACAACAAAAAGAAGCAGATAAGAAAATACAGAAATGGTTCAATACAGAATGTAAAAAATCAAAAGAAAGAAGAGATTTGTTGTGGAATAGATACAGAAGACACAATAGTGAAAGGGCGTATAATAATTACAAACAGGCAAGAAACGACTATACAAGAATAAGGAGGGAAGCCCAAAAACAGTTTGAGGAGGATATAATAAATAAAAGTAGTGATCAACCAAAGCTGTTTTACAGCTATATCAGAAGCAAAACTAAAGTAAAAGATATAATACAATCCATTACGGACGAGGGAATCACTTATACACAAGAGAAAGATATTTGTGAAGCACTAAATAAGAATTTCCAATTAGTTTTTACAGAAGAAAAAAATTTTGAGGGGGACTATGTGGAACACGCATGTCCACACATACTACCAGATATACAAATAGCAGAAAAAGTAATACAGGAGGAGTTAAGTAGATTAGACAGAGGAAAAGCAAGTGGTCCTGATGAAATTTCGTGTTGGGTATTACGAGAATGTGCAACGGAGTTAAGTAAACCATTATTTTTAATTTTCAAGAAATCCTTGAGTCAAGGTAAACTACCTGATATTTGGAAAAAAGCAAATATTGTCCCCTTATTCAAGAAAGGAAATAGACAAAATCCACTCAACTACCGACCAGTATCACTGACCAGTGTTGTAAGCAAGGTATTAGAAAAACTTAAAGAAAAGCTTGAGTATATCATCTAGAAGAACACAGTATGATCACAGAAAGACAGTTTGGTTTCAGAAAAGGAAAATCATGTGTTACTAATCTGTTGAGCTACTATGACAGAGTAACAAACACAATACAGGAAAGGGAAGGATGGGTGGACAGTATCTATTTAGATTTCAAGAAAGCTTTTGAAACAGTACCACACCAAAGACTTTTATGGAAACTGAACCATCAAGGAGGAATTCGAGGCAAACTGTTTTGTTGGGTGCAAGATTTTCTCATAAAAAGAGAAATGAGGACAGTACTAAGAGGAAACTACTCATCATGGAAAGAAGTGACTAGTGGAGTACCACACGGTTCAGTGCTGGCACCAGTCATGTTTTTAGTGTATATAAATGATATAAACAGTAACACTGGAAATGAGAGCTATCTGAATATGTTTGCAGATGATGCAAAAATACAAAGGAGAATTACTAACACAGACTCTTGTAAAGAGCTAGAAGAAGAATTAAATAAACTTCATGAATGGAGTAGTACATGGCAAATGGAATTAAATGTTGACAAGTGTCATGTAATCAAGTTTGGTAAAAGTGGAAAAAGACCTGATTGGGATTATAAGTTAGGAAATAAAACCCTATACACATCAGAAAGAGAGAAAGACCTAGGTGTGATTATCAATAACAGACTATCTCCGGCTGACCACATCAGCGAGAAGGTAGGGAACATGTATACACTGCTTGCAAATATTAGAATAGCATTCACATACATAAATGAAGACATGCTAAGAAGGACAATAACATCATTCATTAGACCAACCCTGGAATATGCATCAGTAGTCTGGAGTCCTCATCTCAAAAAGCACATAGACAAGATTGAAAAAGTTCAAAGGGCCGCTACAAGATGGATACCAAGCTAAGGGACCTAAGCTACGAAGAAAGCCTAAATAAACTGAATCTACCAACACTACAGGAGAGAAGGAAAAGGGGTGACATGATAATGCTATATAAATGCATATCAGGAAAGGAGAAAATAGACATAAATGATTACTTAACATATGGAGAAGCATCAGCAAGAGGACACTGCAAAAAATTGCATAAGAAGAGAGATGATAAGGAAATTCAGTTTCTCAAACAGAGCAATTGATCAATGGAATGCACTACCGAATGAAATAGTGTGTGCCAAAACAATTCACAAATTTAAGGATATGTACGATAAATATGGTTTAAGACACGGGACAGTACGAGCTTGACTCATTCCTGTAAAGATACAATTAGGTAAGAACAATTAGGTAAGAACACACACACACACACACACACACACACACACACACACACACACATATATATATATATATATATATATATATATATATATATATATATATATATATATATATATTAGATATGGAGATGAATCTCGTTCATAAAATATGAAGACAGTAAATAAGAAAATATTTTCGGAACACGTGTGCCAGGAAAGAGGTGGACTAATGAGAGTAGATGCAATTGTATCAGATGACGTACGAGGGACAAGAGTTTGAATGTAGGTCTTAATACATGACGTAGCCAGTGATGCAGATGTTGTCTGCTGAGTATGTACATGTGGAAGATTGTCTATCATGTCACGTACCCAGTGGTGGTAGGTGTTGCCGGCTGGGTGGATATGAGTGGATGATAGTGTATGATGTGACGTGCCCAGTGGTGGTAGGTGTTGCCGGCTGGGTGGATATGAGTGGATGACAGTGTATGGTGTCACATACCCAGTTATGGTAGGTGTTGCCGGCTGGGTGGATATGAGTGGATGATAGTGTATGATGTCACGTACCCAGTGGTGGTAGGTGTTGCCGGCTGGGTGGATATGAGTGGATGACAGTGTATGGTGTCACATACCCAGTTATGGTAGGTGTTGCCGGCTGGGTGGATATGAGTGGATGATAGTGTATGATGTGACGTGCCCAGTGGTGGTAGGTGTTGCCGGCTGGGTGGATATGAGTGGATGACAGTGTATGGTGTCACATACCCAGTTATGGTAGGTGTTGCCGGCTGGGTGGATATGAGTGGATGATAGTGTATGATGTCACGTACCCAGTGGTGGTAGCTGTTGCCGGCTGGGTCACGGGCCAAGGGGTCACTGTGGGGGTCGGCCAGCAGGACCCTCAGGACTTGTGTGTGGCCCCTCATGGCCGCCAGGTGGGCCGGGGTCAGGCCCGCCTTGTTTACGAGGTTGGGACTCAGCACCTGCAGCAGCCACTCCACTACCTCTGGCTGGTTGTTGGCTGCTGCCACATGTAGCAGTGTGCAGCCACTGCTGCCCCGGGTCACTGCCGGCCCTGTGTCCTGAACCAGCTGAGCCACCCTCTGCACATCACCCGCCTCCACTGATGCCCACAGTTCCACCTGAGTTATCATCAACACTCTCACTAGGCAACTCTCAATACCCCAGGATCTTCATTATAATTGTGTATATAAAATAACATTATTAAGACATTATGTAATGTAGTTGTTCCCAATACCTTGTGCTGTATGCTGCCGTGAGAGGCCTGGCCGGGGACTCGCAGCTGTGGTTTTGTGGCTCTTGCTCGAGTTCTTATCCAGGATTTGCAAGACACAGCCGAATGTGTTGTTTCGCTCACCCTCATCCTTTTGGGGGAGCTCCTAGTGGACACCCCCCTAAAGGCGGGGCTCTTCCTCTTCCTCTTGGTGGAACTGGAACTGGTTGGAAGGACTGGACTGGAACAGATTGTTGAGAGTGGACTGGGACAAGATTGTGGTATTGGACCTGGACCGCCTCGTGCCACTGGACTGGGACTGGCCGTTGGGACTGGATTGGGACTGACCAATGGGATTGGACTGGGACTAGATGATGCTACTGGACTACGACTGGCTGGTAGGACTGAACTGAAAGTGGCTGGTGGGAGTGGACTGGGACTTGCTGGTAGTACTGGGCTGGGACTGGCTGGTGGGACTGGGCTGGGACTGGCTGGTGGGACTGGGCTGGGACTGGCTGGTGGGACTGGGCTGGGACTGGCTGGTGGGACTGGGCTGGGACTGGCTGGTGGGACTGGGCTGGGACTGGCTGGTGGGACTGGGCTGGGACTGGCTGGTGGGACTAGGCTGGGACTGGCTGGTGGGACTGGGCTGGGACTGGCTGGTGGGACTGGGCTGGGACTGGCTGGTAGTACTGGGCTGGGACTGGCTGGTAGTACTGGGCTGGGACTGGCTGGTAGTACTGGGCTGGGACTGGCTGGTAGTACTGGACTGGGACTGGCTGGTAGTACTGGGCTGGGACTGGCTGGTAGTACTGGACTGGGACTGGCTGGTAGTACTGGGGTGGGACTGGCTGGCAGTACTGGACTGGGACTGGCTGGATCATCCTCGTTCATTACAATGTCGTTCTCATGGGTCTCTTTATTTTCACCAACCTGAGGACAAAGAAGTTGACATTAACTAAAAGCATTTTTTTCCTGGACAAGAAGTAAAAAAGAAAAACACAAAATTATGGCTACTGTTACTTTGCATTAAATAATGACTTCATTTGACACAATCAGAAAAATTCTTACCATAGCTAATGTGTCACTCATTAGCTCCACCTTCCCCAACACATCCATCAGCTTTTGCAGCGCTGACCGAGGATTTTGTCTGGAGTAAATAAATAATGATGTTCGCTTAATCCAGCTTTGTTAATTGCAATAATAGTTATCACCAAACATCTGCACAATGAACTGTATTATTTGAGGCAAACTGACTCATTGCGTATGCCATCAATTTGAAAATTTGTGTAAGTTTTCAGAAAAAAACTAAGAACAGGAAATTACTTATGGCCATATTCCAAGATTATTTAGGGAATTTATTCGAGCTTCTGTAGTAAAAGATACTGGATTTAAAATAATAACATAAAAACATGTTTTTGTTTTTTTTCATTAAATTAGTTCTATCTATCTATCTATCTATTGCCAGACGCCTCAATCCCGTTTGGGGTGGCCACAAACAAATCGCCTCCAAGTCGCTCTGTCCCCCGCCATTTCACTCCCCTGCTCCCAACTCACACCCCCCTCTCTCATATACCTCTCCACCCCATCTCTCCATCTCATCCTCGGCCTCCCCCTCCCTCTTTCCCCCTCCACCTCACTCACATACACTCTCTTCGTCAGTCTTTCACCCTCCATCCTCTCCACATGGCCAAACCACCTCAGTGTGTTCCTCATAACGCTTCCTATCACATCCACATCAACACCACAACGCTCCTTTATATCCTCATTCGTCAGCCTGTCTCTCCATGTGACTCCACAGGCTCCTCTTAAATAACTCATTTCCACGGCTCTCACTCTTGACTTGTGTCCTTCCAACAACGTCCACGCTTCACTTCCGTACGTTAGAGTTGGTATCACAATACTGTCATGTAGTAACTTTTTCACTTCCATGCTCACTTCCCTGTTTCTTATCACTGCTTTCAAGGAACCAGCAACCTTTCTTCCCTGCTGTACCCTTTCAAGCACTTCACCCTCCAAACCTCCATCCTTACTCATCACACTACCCAAGTACTTAAACGTACTCATATTTTCCAATTCCTCACCATCCAACCTCGCTGTACATTCACTGACTTCACCTCTCTCAAAGACCATCACTTTACTCTTCCCTACATTCACCTTTAGATTCCGTTTCCTACACACTCTCTCAAACTCATCTACCAAGCCTTGCAGCTCTCCTTCGTCTTCACTCAACAACACGGTATCATCTGCAAACAACAGTACAGGGAGTTTCCAAACACTATCCTCTCTCACCAGGGCCACTCCAACATCCACTACCCTACCTTGTACCTCTTTTATTACCCCGTCCATGTACAGATTGAACAACCATGGAGACATGACACATCCCTGTTTCAACCCAACTTTCAAAGAGAAAAATTCACTTAGTTCACCATCCACACGCACTGCAGCCTTCGCACCATCATACATACACTTCACAGCATTCAACAACTTCCCATCTATTCCATATATTCTTAACACTTTCCACAATCCTAGTCTATCCACCCTGTCATATGCTTTCTCCAAATCCATGAAAGCCGCATACAACTTCTTTCCCTTCTCTAGAAACTTTTCCACTAAAGATCTGAGGATGAATATCTGATCTACACAACCTCTTCCCTTCCTAAAGCCTCCCTGTTCTTCTCCAACTAATTTCTCTGTTCTTTCTCTAACTCTGTCAATAAGTATCCTACCATACACTTTTCCTATTATACTAAGAAGACAAATGCCCCTATGATTACCACACACTTCTTTTTCCCCTTTTCCTTTGTACAAGGGAATAATTATACCTGACTTCCAATCCTCCGGGACTCTACCTTCCTCCCAGGCCAATCTGCACATCTTCCACATCCATTCTACTACTATCTCTCCCCCATGCTTCAACATTTCACCACACACTCCATCAATTCCTGGGGCTTTCCCTGATTTAACTTTCTTCATTGCTTCCACAACTTCTATCCTACTGATTTCTTCCTGTCTTAAATTAGTTACTGTGTTGAGAACTCACTGATGCAGCTGAGAGAGTGTGTGAGTGAAGTGAGAGGGGAGGTGCTTGAGTAGAGGCCGTGGATTGAGGAGGCCCACGTCTGCCAGAGCCCAGCAAGCATAACTGCTGATGTGGGGGTCTCTGTGGGACACGAGGTGGGCCAGTGGGGCCAAGCAGGAGGCCAGCTGGTTGAAGTCTGGCTCAGGAGGTCCAGTGCGACACAGATTGCGCATGGCCCATGTTGCTGTCCGCACCAACACAGGCCAGTCTTCCTTTAATGCCCTGAAACACAACATTTTCTCACTATTTCCACAGATTAATATACGCAAGTCATAAATCGTTCAATAAATGGCTTTAAGAAGCGGAGGGGATGTCACTGTAATGTATGACACAAAGTGAGCAGGTTATTCATAAGTTCAAATAATTCTATGTTTCACCAATATGAAAATGTGATGTAGTATACAGACTTACTGAATTAATAATAATAGCATTGCATGTCTGATATAACATTTATAAACTAGTTAAATTCAAAGCATCAGTTCTACAAAGAAATGCGCATCGAAGATCTGCTGACTATGAATGAGCAAATTAATTGAGAATCGCTTGCAGAAAATTATAAGAAAGATGGCACCTGCCTAGTTTGTTTACAAAAATCATAAAAACACCTGAACTTAAACCTATTACTGCTGTTATAGGGTAATATGTGTGTTGAGTAGACTCACTGGAGGAGGTGGGTGAGGGCACTGTGAGCCAGCACCAGGTTTCTCGCAGTCGAGCTAGAGCCAGAAATGTTGACGATGGCCCAGACAGCGGAGAGCCGCACACTGGCAGACTGTGAGGCCACGAGGCGGACCAGGACGGGGAGCGCCCCGGCATCCAGCACAGCCTGGGTGTGACTCGGGCACCCGGCTGCCACGTTACACAACACCCACGCTGACTCGTTCTGCACAAACAACAAAAACATTGGTCAGAACAGGATTCAAAGTAAGTCGATATCTCTTATTATTTATTTCAGAAGAGTATATCAATGCAACAGTTTTATTCCCATGATAGGTTAAGTCTTCAGGTAAAAAACAAAACAAAAAATCTTGCGTTCATTACCTAATCATAGGGAAAACGGATACTAAAAATTTCTCAAACTACTGTAAGTCTTAGACATAATTTACCTTTTGTGTAATGCATTTCCCAAGTTTCTTCCTAACTGATTTATATGGGTAATATAATTTACTGTAGGTCTAATTTTCCGTAACCTACGTTAGGTAGAGAGAAGAGAGTGGATGAGGAATTTGAAAGGAATTTCAGTGTAATGTGGAAGGTATGTAAGAAAATGTTCTGGAACGAGGTAAAGAGAGTTAGGCAGGGTGCCAAAGAAGTTTGTTGGGGAGCGAAATATGAAAATGGTAGATTACTGGTGGAGAAGGGAGAAAAAGTGAGCAGATGGAGAGAACACTTTAAAGAACTGTTGAACATAGAGAATGAAAGTAATGCGAGTGTAAGAGGCTGGGGAATGGCTGGGAGACAGAGGGAAGTGAGAAGAGAGGAAGAAATCAGTAGGATGGAAGTTGTGGAAGCAATGAAGAAAGTTAAAATGAGGAGAGCCCCAGGAATTGACAGAGTGTGTGGTGAAATGGTGAAGCATGGGTGAAAGATAGTAGTAGAATGGATATGGAAGATGTGCAGATTGGCCTGGGAGGAAGGCAGAGTCCCAGAGGATTGGAAGTCAGGTATAATTATTCCCCTGTACAAAGGAAAAGGGGAAAATGAAGTATGTGGTAATCATTGGGGCATTTGTTTTCTTAATGTGAAAGGGAAAGTATATAGTTGGATACTTACTGACAGAGTTAGAGAAATAACAGAAATTAGATGTAGAAGAACAGGGAGGTTTTAGGATGGGAAGAGGTTGTGTAGATCAGATATTCGTTCTTAGATCTTTAGTGGAAAAGTTTCTCGAGAAGGGAAAGAAGTTGTATGCGGCCTTCATGGATTTGGAGAAAGCATATGACAGGGTGGATAGACAAGGATTGTGGAAAGTATTAAGAATATATAGAGTAGATGGGAAGTTGTTGAATGCCGTTAAGAGTATGTATGAGGGCGCTAAGGCTGCAGTGCATGTGGACAGTGAACTGAGTGAGTTCTTCTATATGAGGGTTGGATTGAAACACGAATGTGTCATGTCTCCATGGTTATTCAGTCTGTATATGGATGGGGTTATAAAAGAGATACAAGGTAGGGCATTGGATGTTGGAGTGGCCCGTGTGAGAGAGAGCAGTGTTCGGAAACTCCCTGTGCTGTTGTGCTGTTGTTTGCAGATGACAATGTGTTGTTATGTGAAGAAGGGGAGCTGCAGGGGTTGGTGGATGAGTTTGGAAAAGTGTAAAAAACGGAATCTACAGGTGAATGTAGGGAAGAGTAAAGTTATGGTCTTCGAGAGAAACGAAGTCAGTAAATGTACAATGAGTTGGACGAAGAGGAAATGCAAAATGTGAGTGCGTTTAAGTACTTGCGAAATATGATGAGTAAGGATGTAAGTTTAGAGGGTGAAGTGCTTGAAAGGGTACAACAAGGAAGAAAGGTTGCTGGTTCCTTAGCAGTGATAAGAAACAGGGAAGTGAGTATGGAAGTGAAAAAATTATAACATGACAATATTGTGATAATATCTCTAACGCACGGAAGTGAAGCTTGGACCCTGTTGGAGGGACAGAAGTCAAGAGTGAGAGCAGTGGAAATGAGTTATTTGAGAGAAGCATGTGGAGTCACATGGAGAGACAGATTGACAAATGAGGAAATGAAAGAGCGTTGTGGTGTGGGTGTGGATGTGTTAGGAAGCGTTAGGAGAAACACACTGAGGTGGTTTGGCCGTGTGGAAAGGATGGAGAGTGAGAGACTTACGAGGAGAATGTATGTGAGTGAGGTGGATGAGGGGAGAGGGAGGGGGAGGCCAAGGATGAGATGGAGGGATGGAGTGAAGTATATGACAGAGGGGGGATGTGAGCTGCGAGCAGGGCAGTGAAATAGAGGGGGACAGGGCGACATGGAGGCGATTTGTTTGCAGCCACCCCTTATGAGATTAAGGCGTCTGGCAATAGACAGATAGATAAACTTTAGGTATGACCGAGTCTTGTATTCAGGATTATGAATTACCCCTAAAATCATAAAGTTCTTGTCACACTTCCTGGAATGCAGAGTGTGATAGAACGCTGCTATAAATGGCTGATTTCAAGAAGTTGTCAGAAGCAAGATCCTAACACTGTGTTTATGACTATGACTGAGGCCAGTCTGTAAGCAGAGAGATATTGCTAACATACCTCCACACACTGGTCATATCCAAGTAACAGAAGTGTGAGTCATTGTATCACAACTGGGGGAGAAGATGGGTGTTAATAAAAGAGCTTTATAAACCTGTCAGATGTATGGAAAGAAAGTGAAAGCAGTGGTGCTAAACTGATAGAAAGGATGGGTCATTGCACGTCAGCTACTGGGGAGGATGAGTGAACACTGCTTCCCAGCTAGTGGAAAAGGTGAGTGAGCACTGCACCTCAGCTGCTGGGGAGAATGAGTGAACACTGCTCCTCAGCTAGAGGGAAGGATGGGTGAGCATTGCACCTCAACTGGTGGAAAGGACGGTTGCTGCTACCAATAGTACACACACACTCACGCGGTGTAGGTGAAAGCATCATGAGGCTGGCACCATTGGAAATGGACAAGTCACCTGCAGTTCACTGTCGTCGTCTTGTTGCAGAAATTCCACAAGCTTGCCCAAACAACCACCTCGAATCACTGCTTCGGCATTGTTGTTGTTGTGTGTCTCGCAGGACACCAATCGGCGTAACTTTCGCACCGAGGCCCCCAGATCTCCTGCGGTGCTCCCCAGCAGATCCTGCACCAGCCCCGCCTCCATTCCACACCCATCCTTGTCTCTGACCTGGGGCCTCTCCTCACCTTCACACACCTGAGGACAGACAGCATAGTGTTACATCACCAGTGGCCGAGTCCACAAAGTGTGAGTCAACGTGTGGACAAGAATACCTCCAGATCACACACAGCAACAGTATGGCTAGACAGGTTTATAATTCAGTGTTTGTTTCAACTGACCTGTGTGCTGGACACCGTTGCTTCGTTCACCATCACTGCCACCTCCACTTATATCATCACCTCGCTCTGTCAGGGAACAAGCTTATTAACATTACCGATTTAGTTAAATCAATATTTTTTAACATGAATCAGTCATTTCTTTCAGCATATCCTGACGACAAACAACTGATAATCTCAGAAACATAACGAAACTCCGCAGCATTATATAAACAGTACTTTGTATGTGGATTATTATTTGATACTAAAATAAACCGAATACACTGTCTCCATTACAACCACCCTTATAATGAAAGCTATAGAAAAATGTGTTATTGGCTTGTGAAACAAAATGCTGCACTAAACAATATATTTGTCTTTTCTGCTACACCAATTTTAACTGATATTCATACCGAGTGGAAAAGTAGGCAGTTTTTGCTGCAGCAACAAGTTTACTTGTAACTCACAATTACGTACAGATGGATGAAGAGTGCAACGCAACTGAAACTTGGTGTGTTGAAGAATATCCAAGTTGAGATTCCTCGAGTTAGCGAGGCTGTGGCATAAATAACGGGTTGTGCGTTCTGATGGGCAGCTGGCCAAGACAATTGTGAGAGCACGTGTGTCTTGTCCAGGGAGGACACTCAGCGTTACTACACTGCACCTGAGCAGCGCGTGGACTGGGTGGCACGTTCGTTCGTTCGTTCGTTGAAAGATTCCCTGCACATATATTGCAGGCCGGGCCATACATTAGCCCGGTCAGTGGTGTATGGGCTGGTTAAAAAACAGTAAGTGGGGAGAACAGGACCTAGGGATTGCCTAGCACACACGTCCTGTCTCCTGGCGGGCTTTGTGGTGTGTGTGTGGGTGGCACGTTCGTTCGTTCGTTCAAAGATTTCCTGCAACTTTATTGCAGGCCGGGCCATACATTAGCCCGGTCAGTGGGGTATGGGCTGATTGAAAAATAGTAAGTGGGGAGGACAGGACCTAGGGATTGCCTAGCACACACGTCCTGTCTCCTGGCGGGCTTTGTGGTGTGTGTGGGTGGCACGGCCACACCGCACCTTATATATGCTGAGCGAGGGGCGCCACCAGATGCAACGTGTGCCAGGCCAGTGACGTCACACACACACACACACACACACACACACACACACACACACACACACACCAGCCAGGCCAGTTATTGATCCGTTCAAACAGGAATGAAGTTGGCGCGAAGATGACATGCAATTCTCCTCTCTCTCTCTCTCTCTCTCTCTCTCTCTCTCGGCAACAAAGTCATTGATCCGCTGAAAGACTGGAATGAAGATACATCGAAGAAAGGACATGGAGTGCTTCACACACACACACACACACACACACACACACACACACACACACACACACACACACACACACACACGTTAACTCAGTCAATAGAAAGCTGTGTTTGGCTTTCTTGTTGCTAACGTGGAAGGTGAAATGCGTGGTTTTGACCGCATCAATTCTCCGGAATATTCCGGAGAATACCGCAGTCTCCCCGACATCAAGGCGGACCAGGAGCAGTGGAGTCTGCCCTAAAAAATGCCGACACCCCCACTCGGACCCCCACTCGGACTCCCCAGGGTAGCCGCCGCCAGCCACCACCACTCCGGGCAACAGCGGCGTACGTCAGCCCGGGCCGTGCGCCCTTGTGAGACGCAACCACCGCGCCGCCGCCACCGTAGGCAAAAGACATTACCTTCGTGTGGCGGAATCACCGAGTTAGCTAGGGGTGGAGTCAGAAACTGTACTCCAGACGGCACCCCTAAGGTAGAGACGATCTATGGTCGCTCTAATAGTGGCAAGGTAGAGACGATCAACGGTCGCTCCCTCCACAACCCGGTAGAGACGATCAATGGTCGCTCCCATAAAAAAAAGACAGAGACGATCTATGGTCGCTCACAACAATATCAGGTAGAGATGATCAATGGTCGCTCCCTGAAAGCTAAGGCCGAGACGATCAACAGTCGCTCCCTCAGCGCACTGGTAGAGACGATCAATGGTCGCTCCCATAAAAAAAAGACAGAGACGATCTATGGTCGCTCACAACAAAATCAGGTAGAGACGATCAATGGTCGCTCCCTGAAAGCTAAGGTAGAGACGATCAACGGTCGCTCCCTCAGCACACCGGTAGAGACGATCAATGGTCGCTCCCATAAAAAAAAGACAGAGACGATCTATGGTCGCTCACAACAAAATCAGGTAGAGACGATCAATGGTCGCTCCCTGAAAGCTAAGGTAGAGACGATCAACGGTCGCTCCCTCAGCACCCCGGTGGAGACGATCGATGGTCGCTCCCAGGGTATAGTGAGGAGGAAAGACCTCCCTGTCTCCCCCGGCCTCTGTTCCCTGCGCGAGGCCCTTGAGAAGACCCACCTGTCGGGCCCCCGTGACAGCCGCTGCCGCAGTCCTTCCCTGCCGGCGCCCCTGCCCATAGGAGACCACAGTCCGTCGCCTCTTCTGGCCCGCCCCAGGACACCCGGGCGAGACCTCACCACGCCCCCGCGACGCCGGGACCTGACCCAGAGGTTCCTAGCCCTCTTCGGCCCCAGTCCGGAGCCCAGTCCGGAAGCCCCCGGACGTGAGAGGACGCCCTAGTGAGTCGCCCCGTGCCCTCCCGACTCGCCCTACCCTGGCGACGCCCTCAGTCCGACCGGATCATCACTGAGGTAACCGTGTTTCTCTCCACGAGAGATACGAGGATCCTGCAATTGTGAAGTAGGTTAAGTGTGACTCCTTTTTTCTTAGAATAAGACTAGTGCAGTGATTTCATGTAATTTCCATTGGGGTAACCCAGGACATAATGCTACATTAACGGGCGAGAATATGGGTAGAGACCCCCAGTGAAGATACGTGCAAGTGTCATCCCGAGAGTACTAAGGACTTCTCTCTAGAGCCCAAAGAAAGGATAATACATTATTGGAGTGCTATTGGTTAAACTCTGAGTAATACAGTGGAATAGAAATTACGAGGGTTCCGACTTTGTTACGCGTTGGGAAGTGCGAGTCTACATAACCTACCCGGGAGATGTGTAGTATATAAGTTGTGCTGACGGAAATCTAGTGTTACCAAAACTACGAGGACTGTGAGTGATAACTGTACTCCCCTGTTCCGCACGCTATCCCTGAAAACCCTCCCCACTCCTCACCCCCGCTCTTAAAGTCCAAATAAGAACCAGAGTTAATTATCAAAGAATTCTTGCCAATAGAAAACACCTAAACTCCCTTGTTAATATCGGGCCTCATTAAATATTATCATAACTTCTCCCTCGCCGTTCTAAGTCACTCTCCGTGTCTCCCTACCTCCCCCTCCCCTTCCTGGTAAATCACAAATCCCCCCCCTCTCTCCCCTCACGCGCTCCGCGCGCACGGGTATTTACTGTACTCCTAGTACTAAGATTTGTTGTATTGTCATTAATAGCTAGGAAGCTAGTATCCTGCGAGATACACAATATTTTAGATAAGGTTTTGTATTGCTCCATATTGTGATGTAATGTCTACTGAAATGTCTTGTGTCTAACTGAAATAATATACGTGTATGGTGTTGCCGAAAGTTTTTATGTCCTGCCTCTCTTCATTGCACTAGCTCCGGTCTCGAAAGAGGACCCCACTCAGTGTTGAGTTGATTTGGAACGAGAAGTCGAGCCAAATTCTACTCAGCATTACACTGGTGGCCAGCGGTGGTTCTAGATCCGAGCGTAGAAGAGAGGTAAATAGGAAATATTTGGAAAAATGGCAACTAAACCGCACGTCCAGTTATCCAAGTTTGACCCTGACCAGTATGACATACAAACATATCTTGCAATAGTTAAACCCTTATTGGATATTGGCTTCGATAATGACCAACAAAAAATTGCCGTCACACTTCCACTACTGGGTAAAGCCGCAGCTAACATTGCGCCAAAAATTGTCCCAGAACTCACCTGGAAGAACTTTACCAAGTTCGCAGTCCAAGCCATCACCCCATCACTAGGGAAAGTGGTGGCTCTATCCAAGTTGGATAGCTTTACTTATAACGGGGATTTAGATAATACCCTGTTGCAGGCGAGAAGCCTGATTACTGCTGCCTACCCGGAATCAGACGAAGAAACCCGGGACCAGCACACCTTCAATACTCTGCTCCGAGTACTCCCAAGTGTTGTGAAGCAACACTTTACTATCCACGATCTGACAGGAGACATGGATAGGGATATACAGCTGATACGATGCCTCCTGACCGCCTGCCCTCCTCCACAACAAATCAATGTTGTCAAGAAATTCCCCACTCGGCCCCCGGCTCCCCCAGCCGCACCACGTCCGCCCCTGCCCCACACCAGCCCGACCCCGACGCCTAGCCCACCCAGGGCGTACCCCTCTCGTCGGCGCCCCGCCCCGCGAGAAAACCCAAACTTAATTCTCATCAACCCGTGGGAATTCACAGCCTGCAACTCCCGTTGCCCCCTTCATGACGTACGGGACCAGCTGAAAGCTGCTCGCCGCAAAAGCACAACCCCGGGTCCGCGTAAGGTCTCCGCCCTAGAAGGCAAGGCCCCAGGGGACGAGCTGGCGCCAGCGGACGATCCCCCACCAGGAGACTTAGAGCAGGAACAGGAACACGAGAGCCCTAACCAGCTGGATTTTTAGGCCCACCCCCGCACCAACCCACGGTGGCGGGGGCCATCACCCCTAAGTATCGCCCCCCAGTGTACCACAAAATGAAAATCAACGGCGTGAAGGCCAGACTACTAGTCGATACGGGAGCAGCCAGATCCTGTCTTTACAGCCATTATTTCTCCCGCTACAAATCGCGGTTTGACCCTCTCCGCCCCACTACCACCCACCTTATAGATGCGGGGGATGGCCCCCTGCCCATCCGTGGGGAAAGTCGGGCCCTACGGGTCGACACCCACCAACCAGTATCTACCCAGCACCCCTTCATCATTTTTTATTCCTCCTGCCAGAGCTATGACGGCTATTTAGGGCTGGACTTACTTCAAAAACTCGGAGCCACTATCGACTGTCGCAACCGACAACTCCAGTTCCACTCCCTACCCCGCTCCACCCCAGCCGTTTGTACCTGCACGCCGCAACCCCGGCCGGAGGACACACAAAAAAAAAAACCCTCGCACTCCTTCTTTTCCCCTTCTTAGCCTCCCCCTTCCCCCGCGCAACCCCACCCCACTCTTGCCCCCTCCTTCCCTGCCACCATTTCCGCCGCCGTTACCATCCCCTCACACCACGAGGCCTGGGTGCCCCTGAACAGGCCCTCAGGCCCATCCGTTTTGTTCTCCCCCCTCCTCCCTGCCGGACCCCTCTCCGCCTGCCTCGTTTCCCCTACCTTTCTCCCCCCCCACCGCGCTGCCATTCGCATCGCCAATCTCGCACCATCCCCTCTCACCCTTCCCAAAGGGCTTATCGTCGGAGAGATGGAAGAAGCCGAGCCCTGCGTCCCTTCCCCCCCCAATGCCCCGCCCCCCTTCCCCCCATCCCTGACCATCTCTCCGACCAACAGTCAGACGCCTTACGCCGCCTCCTCCTGGAGTTCCAGGATTTGTTTGCGGCAGGGCCCGCAGATATAGGACACACTACATACCTGTCTCACGAAATCCATACGACAGGCCCCCCGATACGACAGCCTTCCCGACGGAAGAACCCCCGACAGAGAGAAGAGGAAGACCGCCAAGTGCGCGAAATGGAAGTGGCGGGCGTTATTTCCCCCTCCACCAGCCCATGGTCCTCCCCCGTCGTTCTAGTAAAAAAAAAGACGGCACGATGCGGTTTTGCATCGATTACCGCCGAGTGAACGACGTCACAATTAAGGATGCCACTCTCCTTCCCCGCATCGACGATTCCCTAGACTCCCTATACAGGGCGTCTTGGTTTTCTACCCTTGACCTCCAGTCTGGATATTGGCAGGTCCCAGTCCACCCGGATCATCGAGGCAAAACGGCCTTCTCTACCAGTAATGGCCGCCATTATGAGTTTAATGTCCTGCCATTCGGCCTCTGCAATGCCCCAGCCACGTTTTCCAGGCTGATGGAATCTGTTTTAAGCGGCCTCACTTGGGAGATCTGTTTGGCCTATCTTGATGATGTCATCGTTTTTAGCCAAACTTGGGCCGATCATTTGCAGCACCTCCACCGAGTTTTCACCCAAATTCGCCAGGCAGGCCTCAAGTTACATCCAGCCAAATGTGTCTTGGCCACAAAAACCGTCGTGTTTCTAGGCCATACCATTTCCCAAGCAGGAATCTCCCCAGACCCCGATAAGCTGCGCGCCATAGTGGACATACCACCTCCGCAAGATGTTCACGGCATTCGTGCCTTTTTGGGGCTCGCATCCTACTACCGCCGCTTCGTGAAGGGGTTTGCACAAATTGCTAAACCTCTTCACGATCTGACGAGGAAAGGAGAACCTTTCCTCTGGACAGAGGACCGACGAACCGCCTTCCAACAGCTGAAAGACAAACTTATCTCGGCCCCCATCGTGGCCTTTCCCGACTATGCCCTCCCTTTTCGCCTCTACACGGACGTCTCCCTGGACGCCATTGGCGCTGTTCTAGCCCAGGTACAGGCCGGTCGGGAACACATTATTGCTTGTGCCAGCCGCACACTGAACCCGGCAGAGAAAAATTATGCCGCCACCAAGAGAGAATGCCTCGGCATAATCTGGTCCCTCCAATATTTTAGAGCTTATCTTTCTGGGACCCAAGTCACTATAATAACCGACCACCAATCACTCCAGTGGCTGCGACCATCGGATTCCCAGAACGCCCAAACCGTCCGATGGCGTGACACCCTAGAGGAATTTCAATATGAAATCTCGTACAGAGCCGGGAAGCTCCACACTAACGCAGATGCCCTCTCCCGCCTTCCCATCCGCGCCGTCCAACCAGATCAGGACCTGCTAGAACTCTGGCACCACAAAGAACGCCCCCCCTGGATCCCAGCCTACCTGTTTCCCAAATTGTGCCGACAGGGCGACCACCTTTTGACCCCGTCTGGACACATCCTCTTGGCCCCCGATGCGGCACGTGACACCCTGCGCCAGTTACACGCCCACAACGGCATCCATTTGGGCACCAAAAAATTGCTACAGGTGTTTAATGACATCTACTGGGCCCCGAACCCCTCCACCCTCGCCAAGGAAATTATTCAAGCTTGCCGCGCCTGTGCGCTCGGGAAAGACATTACCCGGACCGCCGGGCCTTCTGGCCATATCACCGCCCACAAACCCTGGCAGCTCCTAGCAGTCGATGTGGTAGGACCTCTCCCTCCTAAATCGGGATATAAGTACGTGATCACGTTTGTTGACACGTACTCCAAGTTTGTAATAGCCTGCCCCGCTAAAGAACATCACGCCGTCGCGGTCGCCGATGCCTTACTCCGACACGTTTTTCCCTACTTTGGCATTCCCCAGGCCATCCATTCTGACAATGCCCCCGAATTCTCCGGGAAAGTCTGGGAAGAGCTGGCCAGGATTTTTGGATACGAAATCTCCCACTCCTCACCATATTGGCCTCAAGGGAACACGGTGTGTGAGCGCAGCCATCGTACCTTGGCAAATCAGCTGCGGACCAGAATCGAGGCCACCAAAGACAATGATCGGCCAGCACACGTCAAAATCGTCCAGTGGGGCATGAATTCCTGTCCCCGAGAAGACGGGGTTTCCCCCCACGAGAGGGTCTTTGGCGAAACCCCCCTCCTACTACCCTTACGCCATCACTTGCAACCGCCCACCTCTGCCCCTGCGACAGACCCGCTACACCTGCTAAAAAGACGGGTATACCACCTACAGCGAAACTTAGATCTTGGACCCGACACAGCCGCCAATCCCTACAAGCAGGGTGACACCGTAGTCATCGCCCAACTCCCCACCCCCCACAAACTTGCCCCCCGCTTCACGGGCCCGCACACCATCACCAAAATCCCCAATCCTTACCAGGTGGTCGTGGACTACCACGGTACTCCCCGTACCCTCCGAAACCGACACGTACGCCCTTTCCGAACACCCATCCCCCCCGCCACGACCCCGCCCCCCAACCCCCCACGGCTCCCGCTCCACCCTCTACAACCACATTTGAGTGTTACATTTCCTCCTCCCCTTCCCCCTCTCCCCCCCCTACCACCTCCACCTCTCCCGCCCCAGGCACCTCACCTGACGTCTCCCCCGACACCCCCCCTCCCCCTCGCCCCACCCACCCGTGGCCTGCCCCTCAGCCCGCACTCCCCCATCTCCGGCTCCTGCCGCCACCCCCGTCCCCCAGCCCATCATCACCCCCCCCGCCCCCACCACCACCCCTTCACCACAACCCTCTTCCACTCCCCTCCCCCTGCCCACCACCCGGACGCCCACTCCACCCATACCACGTCCTACCACACCCACGGCACAAGAGACAACACGCCCACACCTAACGCCCCCCTCCCCCTCCACCCCGGCCTGCACCACCGCCACCCCTTCACCAACACCCCCTTCTTCCCCCCCCTCCCCTGCCCACCACCCGTACGCCCACTCCACCAATACCACGTGCTACCACACCCGCGGCACGAAAGACAACCCGCCCACCCCCAATGCCCCCCTCCCCCCCCACCCCTACCCTCACCACCACCACTACCCGCTCGGGCCGCCTCTCACGCCCACCCGCCCGATATTCCCACACCCCTACACCCCCCACCTCCCCGCGACTTCACACTGTCCAGCTACATCGGGCCCAAATCCCTCCTATCTGTACTCCCCAGAGACTTAACGCCGCATTACTACCACACAAAACCCGGCCTTCGCCCACTCTGTCCGGCATTCCACCTCCAACCACGCCGACAACCACACCAAACAACATGAGGATTAAGCGAGCTGTATGGGCCCCTTCCTTTGCCAAGAACCACCGGCTCCGCGGACCCCACCACCTGTTAAGTATCCTCACGCACACCACCACCCCCTCCGCCCTCTTCCTCACCTATGACCAAACACAAGAGGAGAATTCTTATACTACCGCCTGGCAGCACACACTTCGCCACCTCCAGCCCATCTCCACCACCTCCAACACTCTAGCGTTCCACCTCCAGCCACAGGGACGTGACTTTTTTAAAGAACACAGTGGTGAAATGCGTGGTTTTGACCTCATCAATTCTCCGGAATATTCCGGAGAATACCGCAGTCTCCCCGACATCAAAGCGGACCAGGAGCAGTGGAGTCTGCCCTCAAAAATGCCGACACCCCCACTCGGACCCCCACTCGGACTCCCCGGGGTAGCCGCCGCCAGCCACCACCACTCCGGGCAACAGCAGCGTACGTCAGCCCGGGCCGTGCGCCCTTGTGAGACGCAACCACTGCGCCGCCGCCACCGTAGGCAAAAGACACTACCTTCGTGTGGCGGAATCACCGAGTTAGCTAGGGGTGGAGTCAGAAACTGTACTCCAGACGGCACCCCTAAGGTAGAGACGATCTATGGTCGCTCTAATAGTGGCAAGGTAGAGACGATCAACGGTCGCTCCCTCCACAACCCGGTAGAGATGATCAATGGTCGCTCCCATAAAAAAAAGACAGAGACGATCTATGGTCGCTCACAACAAAATCAGGTAGAGACGATCAATGGTCGCTTCCTGAAAGCTAAGGCCGAGACGATCAACAGTCGCTCCCTCAGCACACTGGTAGAGACGATCAATGGTCGCTCCCATAAAAAAAAGACAGAGACGATCTATGGTCGCTCACAACAAAATCAGGTAGAGACGATCAATGGTCGCTCCCTGAAAGCTAAGGTAGAGACGATCAACGGTTGCTCCCTCAGCACACCGGTAGAGACGATCAATGGTCGCTCCCATAAAAAAAAGACAGAGACGATCTATGGTCGCTCACAACAAAATCAGGTAGAGACGATCAATGGTCGCTCCCTGAAAGCTAAGGTAGAGACGATCAGCGGTCGCTCCCTCAGCACCCCGGTGGAGACGATCGATGGTCGCTCCAAGGGTATAGTGAGGAGGAAAGACCTCCCTGTCTCCCCCGGCCTCTGTTCCCTGTGCGAGGCCCTTGAGAAGACCCACCTGTCGGGCCCCCGTGACAGCCGCTGCCGCAGTCCTTCCCTGCCGGCGCCCCTGCCCATAGGAGACCACAGTCCGTCGCCTCTTCCGGCCCGCCCCAGGACACCCGGGCGAGACCTCACCACGCCCCCGCGACGCCGGGACCTGACCCAGAGGTTCCTAGCCCTCTTCGGCCCCAGTCCGGAGCCCAGTCCGGAAGCCCCCGGACGTGAGAGGACACCCTAGTGAGTCGCCCCGTGCCCTCCCGACTCGCCCTACCCTGGCGACGCCCTCAGTCCGACCGGATCATCACTGAGGTAACCGTGTTTCTCTCCACGAGAGATACGAGGATCCTGCAATTGTGAAGTAGGTTAAGTGTGACTCCTTTTTCCTTAGAATAAGACTAGTGCAGTGATTTCATGTAATTTCCATTGGGGTAACCCAGGACATAATGCTACATTAACGGGCGAGAATATGGGTAGAGACCCCCAGTGAAGATACGTGCGAGTGTCATCCCGAGAGTACTAAGGACTTCTCTCTAGAGCCCAAAGAAAGGATAATACATTATTGGAGTGCTATTGGTTAAACTCTGAGTAATAGTGTGGAATAGAAATTACGAGGGTTCCGACTTTGTTACGCGTTGGGAAGTGCGAGTCTACATAACCTACCCGGGAGATGTGTAGTATATAAGTTGTGCTGACGGAAATCTAGTGTTACCAAAACTACGAGGACCGTGAGTGATAACTGTACTCCCCTGTTCCGCACGCTATCCCTGAAAACCCTCCCCACTCCTCACCCCCGCTCTTAAAGTCCAAATAAGAACCAGAGTTAATTATCAAAGAATTCTTGCCAATAGAAAACACCTAAACTCCCTTGTTAATATCGGGCCTCATTAAATATTATCATAACTTCTCCCTCGCCGTTCTAAGTCACTCTCCGTGTCTCCCTACCTCCACCTCCCCTTCCTGATAAATCACAAATCCCCCCCCTCTCTCCCCTCACGCGCTCCGCGCGCACGGGTATTTACTGTACTCCTAGTACTAAGATTTGTTGTATTGTCATTAATAGCTAGGAAGCTAGAATCCTGCGAGATACACAATATTTTAGATAAGGTTTTGTATTGCTCCATATTGTGATGTAGTGTCTACTGAAATGTCTTGTGTCTAACTGAAATAATATACGTGTATGGTGTTGCCGAAAGTTTTTATGTCCTGCCTCTCTTCATTGCACTAGCTCCGGTCTCGAAAGAGGACCCCGCTCAGTGTTGAGTTGATTTGGAACGAGAAGTCGAGCCAAATTCTACTCAGCATTACAGAAGGTAAGACAGATCAGGACAGACCTGTGTATTGGAGGGGTAGAAACAGCCTCCATTAACCCCTACACCGCCACAGGTATCACTTAGGCCAGAATGGTGGCAAGAACGAAGACTAAGAGGCGCCATCGTACTGAAGCGGTTAATACTAAATACATGAACCATATGTATACAGTATATAATGATATCTACTGTAGGTCATCTTATCACACGGACAAGGACCGGATAACAGTGACTGAGTACCCATTATATAACCTCACTGCCAGCCACACTGCCACACAACGGACACTACCACACCACTACCACAGTACTCATACTACCACACCATTATTACTGCCACACCATTTATGCTACCACACCATCAATACTACCACAGTACTCATACTACCACATCATTATTACTACCACACCATTCACACTACCACACCATTAATACTACCACACCATTAATATTACCACATCATTTATACTACCACAGTACTCATACTACCACACCATTAATACTACCACACCATTAATACTACCACACCATTAATACTACCACACCATTCACACTACCACACCATTAATACTACCACACCATTAATATTACCACATCATTTATACTACCACAGTACTCATACTACCACACCATCAATACAACCACAGTACTCATACTACCACACCATTATTACTACCACACCATTCACACTACCACACCATTAATACTACCACACCATTAATATTACCACATCATTTTTACTACCACAGTACTCATACTACCACACCATTAATACTACCACACCATTAATACTACCACACCATTAATACTACCACACCATTCACACTACCACACCATTAATACTACCACACCATTAATATTACCACTTCATTTACACTACCACAGTACTCATACTATCACACCGTTAATACTAACACACCATTAATACTACCACACTATTAATACTACCACACCATTAATACTACCACACCATTAATACTACCACACCATTCACACTACCACACCATTAATACTACCACACCATTAATACTACCACACCATTAATACTACCACACCATTAATACTGCCACACCATTAATACTACCACACCATTAATACTGCCACACCATTCACACTACCACACCTTTAACACTACCACACCATTAATACTACCACACCATTAATACTACCAAACCATTAATACTACCACACCATTAATACTACCACACCGTTAATATTACCTCACCATTAATACTACCACACCATTAATACTACCACACCGTTAATATTACCTCACCATTAATACTACCACACCATTAATATTACCACTTCATTAATACTACCACAGCACTCATACTACAACACCATTAATACTGCCACACCATTCACACTACCACACCATTAATACTACCACACCATTAACACTACCACACCATTAATACTACCACACCATTAATACTACCACACCATTCATACTACCACACCATTTGTACTACCACAGTAGCCTACTCATACTACCATACCATTTGTACTACCACACCATTATTACAACCACACCATTCACACTACCACACCATTAATGCTACCACACCATTTGTACTACTACGGTACTCATACTACCACACCATTCATACTACCACACCATTCATACTACAACACCATTCATACTACCACACCATTAATACTACCACACCATTAATATTACCACACCATTAATACTACCACACCATTCATTGTACCACAGTACTAATAGTACCACACCAGTAATACTACCACACCGTTCACTTTACCACACCATTCACACTACCACACCATTCACTCTACCACACCATTAGTATTATCACACTATTCATACAACCACACCATTAATACTACCGCAACACTCATACTGCCACACCATTACTACTACCACACCACTCACTCTACCACACTATTTATACTTCCTCCTTACTCATACTACCACACCACTAATACTGCCATACCACTCACACTACCACACCATTCATACTACCACACAATTCATATTACCATATCACTAACTTTACCACACCATTCATACTACCACAACACTCATACTACCACACCATTCATTGTACCACATATGTCATACTGCCACACCATTGCTACTACCACACCATTCATACTTCTGCAGCATTCCGACTACCAATCCATGCATACTACACTACTCACATTGCCTCATCATTTACGCTATAATACCACTCATATACCACACCAATCATACTACCACACTACTCATCCTACCGAACCATTAGTACCGCCACACCACTCATGCCACCACACCGCTTACAATGCCACACCGCCCCACTCCCACCACTTACATTACCACACCTCACACTACCACACCGCTCACACTACCACACCACTTACAATACCACGCCACTCACACTACCACACCTCTCACACTACCACACCACTCACACCACCACACCACTCACACTACCACATCACTCACACCACCACACCACTCACACCACCACACCACTCACACTACCACACCACTCACACTACCACACCACTCACACTACCACACCACTCACACTACCACACCACTCACACTACCACACCACTCACACTACCACACCACTCACACCACCACACCACTCACACTACCACACCACTCACACTACAACACCACTCACTCTATCACACCACTCAAACTACCACACCACTCACACTACCACACCACTCACACTACCACACCACTCACATCACCACACCACTCACATCACCACACCACTCACACTACCACACCACTCACACCACCACACCACTCACACTACCACACCACTCACACCACACCACTCACGCTACCACACCACCACACCACTCACACTACCACACTTCTCTCACTACCATACCACTCACACTACCACACCACTCACACCACACCACTCACGCCACCACACCATCACACCACTCACACTACCACACTTCTCTCACTACCATACCACTCACACTACCACACCACTCACACCACCACACCAGTCACACTACCACACCACTCACGCTACCACACCACCACACCACCACATCACTCACACTACCACACTTCTCTCACTACCATACCACTCACACTACCACACCACTCATACTACCACACCACTCAACACCACACAACTCATATTACTAAATCACTTCCACTCCCTCGCCACTCACACTACCACACCACACACTACCACGCTATTCCCACTCCCTCGCCACTTACATTGTCATACCATTCCTTACTACATTGTCACACCAGTCATACTATCACACACAATATGACACTACCACCACACACACAAGACCACAAATCGCATTACCACTGACATTACTATTGACATCACCACATCACATATATCACCACCCCACCACACTCCCACGCCACCACAACACAACACCACCACGCTACCACACCACTTAATCACCACACCACCACATTAGCACACCACCATACCATCACACTACCTCACCACTTAATCACCATAGCACCACACTAAAACATTACCACACCACCACACTAAAACACCACCACACCATCACACCACCACACCTCTACACCACCACACCACTCACATTACCACATCATCTCCCCCTCCCACCTTACACTTATCCTATATTGTTTTACTCTTGTCACCACCTGACTATTGTCTTCAGCTCAGGGGACATTCCTCGAACTGAATGTGTTTCAGTTGCTACTGACTCACTCACTACGACAAGCGTTTACGTAGTTGACTAAAATCATCTTGGAGAGGAAACACAGTCAAAAGGACCCCATCGTTCTGCAGGGATTAACGTAGTGCATGAAGGTATTGGCAGGCCAAAAATTTATGACGAGTAGGAATCAGACACACTTTGAACACACGCTGATATATGATTTACAGCCTCCCACTTTCTAATGCCTGTTTCGTAGGCTGTTCAGGAGGGTGTGTCAGACCCATTTCTTAGCGATTTATTTGCCACATTACACTTTAAATTTCCCTCAGGTGTTATGTTCACCTTTTTAATATATACATAATTTGGATCAGGAAGACAAAGGAGGATAATGAGGTGTAACATGCAGAACAAATTACGATGAAAACAGGTATTACAAAATCACAAAAATGCGCTTTAATTACAGCTCTTTGTTACACCTTTTCCTGAGAGATCGACGCTGCATAGTCCGCATTAATAGGCTAATATTTTGTATGCACTCCCAATTTTGACGAATTTGTAGGAAAAGACTAACGAGGCTGAACAAGGAGAGACCTCGATCACTTGATATAAGTAGCAGCAGAGTAACCCCCTATAGTAGTCCCTACTTGCATATTTCCGTTCTGCATATTACTTTTGCACAAAGTGCTAAGCTTGACTTTTCTAGGATGATCATCCTACCAATTTTTAAATCTAACCTAACAACCTATCCTAACGTAACCTAACCTAGCTAACAAACTAACCTATTAGTAATTAAGCAAACATAACATAACCAAGCCCTTCCTGGATAATAAAAGGTGAAAGAACGGAAATCAGCAGCCTGGCGCTAGTCATTCTTCAATGACACAGTAACAGACTGAAGACTGCAAATATCATGACCCTGTCAGTCCGTAAAGACTTCACAAATAACACACTTTTACTGTGCCACATTCAGAAATAAACTGGCGTGTAGGAGGTGCTAGGTAGCCTCCTGAACCAAGGAGAAAGAAGTCTGACTACAGAGACAGACAAACTGTATAGCAAGTCTGTTACCTTGGTGTAAGTTCGTGCGTCTGTTTATCGTGCAATGTCACACTGAACAAGTTGGAACGGGCGAGGTGTACAGTATGTATGTGCGTTTGTTTGTGTACCGCATGGGCTACGTCACAGTGACGTCACACAGCAGGTTGGCGGAGGCTGTGATAAAGCGCCAATATAAGCCAGGCCGACGCCTCCCTCCACACACTAGCCCTCACCAGCAGCTGCAGCGACGGACGTCCTCATCTACTGATTCCCAACATTCATCCCCAACTTGCACACAGACGACCACGTAAACACTTACTCACTGTCCGTTAATCCACGGATTCACCCACCAACTGCAGCTGCTACATGACTGCTATGTCAAGCCACATCGTTAGCTACAGTAAACTCTACTTCTTTGAAGTGACAACCGATACTCAGCAACTAAACCCAGCTGATTTTTTTGTTTGTATGTGTATAAGTCTTCTGCAGAACGCCAGACCACGACCTGCCAGTGTTAAGCGATAAAGAATAACACCCCTCACACAAAGGTAGGTTGATTGTTCATTTAAATATACTACCAAACTAAGAAACAGTATTAGATCTTTTTAATGTAATGAAACACACACACACACACACACACACACACACACACACACACACACACACACACACACACACACACACATACATACTCGTAGTGAAAGGGCAGTACTCCCGAGGTGGATGGAAAGCTGATGACAGGGAGTGCTGGAGCTCCCGTTTCATCAGCCCTCAGGACTAGTTCCTGACCATCCCCCTTTGCTGAACTTTTTCAGTGTCTCATTTACACAGAGAGTAGGCCAGCATGCTCTCCAGTACAAATTTCTCTAACTATCTACACAAAACTACATGCACAGTACACACTACACTTCCTTTTCCAAAATGTAATTATGGCGTCTCATCACCAAGCCTCGGAGTCCCCAGGGGGGGGGGACCATAAATGCCCCCACCATCCGCCTCTCTCCACTCGAGGTGCCTGGAACCACTGTCTGACTCACTTCTTCTTCATTTCTGCAACATTCGCGGCCTTTCCTCTAACTTTCGCTCTGTAGAGCACCACCTCTCCTCCTCTAAACCTCACCTTCTTTTTCTAACTGAGACTCAGCTGTCTGAGGCAACTGACAGCAAACCCTTTTCTGTATCCTCCTACTTTCTCTATACTCATTTCAAAGCCAAAGGTGGCTGTTGTGTATATATACGTAACGACTTATCTTGCTCTCGTGTTCCTGAACTCGATTCTTCTGAATTCTCTACACTCTGGCTTCGGCTTTCCTGTCATTCTCTGACTAAATATATCTGTGCTGTTTACTTATCCCCTAATTCTACTGACTATCAAAAATTCTTCGACTATCTTACTTCTACGATGGAACACATTCTATCCATTTCTCCTTTCTCAGAAATCTCCATTCTAGGAGATTTCAATGTTCACCACCACCTTTGGCTCTCCTCTCCTTTCACTGATCCATCTGGTGAACAAGCCTACATCTTTTCTATCCTTAATGACCTAGAGCAGCTTGTACAGCACCCTACCCGTATCCCTGACCGCCTTGGAGAGAGCTCCAACATACTTGACCTCTTCCTCACAACTAATCCTTCTGCTTACTCTGTTAATCTTTTCTGTCCGTTGGGCTCCTCCGATCACAACCTTATCACCTTAAGCTGTCCTATCACTCCGGTACGGCCTGTGGACCCTCCAGGGAAACGTCATCTGTGGCATTTTGGAGCCGCGGACTGGGAGACCCTCAGGCAGTACTTCTTTGATTTTCCCTAGAATGATTATTGCTTCCACGGCCGTGAGCCATCTGAATGTGCCTTGCGCATTACGGAGGTTATTCTCTCGGGCATGGAAGCATACATTCCTTTCTCATATCCTTTGACTAACGCAAGAAAGCCTTGGTTTAATCACACTTGTTCTAATGCTGTCCACAACAAGGAGAGGGCCTACAAAAGGTACCGGAGCCAACCCACCCCTGAATCACATCATCTTTACGTTTCTGCCCGGAATCGTGCTAAGTCTGTTCTTCGCTCTGCTAAAAATAATTTCATCCGTACTAAATGCTCTCAACTCTCCAACTCGAATTCTTCCCGCTCCTTCTGGCACCTTGCCAAAAACCTTTCTAACAACTTTACCTCATCATCCTTCCCTCCTCTTTTCTACTCTGATGGTTCTGTAGCTATTTCTTCTACTGATGAAGCAGATCTCTTAGCTCAGACTTTCTCCTCCAATTCCACCTCAGACGATTCCAGTGCTGTTCCTTCATCACTTCCCCCCTCTGACTTCCTCATGGCTGACATTAAAATTTCTTCAGCTGATGTATTTTCTGCCATCACTGGCCTCAGTACTAACAAGGCATATGGGCCTGATGGGGTCCCTCCTGTTGTTCTCAAGAACTGTGCTTCTGTGCTTACACTCTGCCTAGGCAAACTCTTTCGCCTTTGTCTGTCAACTTGTACATTTCCTTCTTGCTGGAAGTTTGCTCTCATTCAGCCAGTCCCAAAGAAGGGTGACCACTCCCAACCCTCCAACTATCGTCCAATTGCTTTAACGTCCTGTATTTCAAAAGTTTTCGAGTCAATTCTCAGTAGAAAAATTTTAAGGCATCTTTCCTATCACAACCTTCTTTCCGATCGTCAGTACGGGTTCCGTCAGGGACGCTCCACTGGCGATCTTCTCACCTACCTTTCAGACTCCTGGTCGTCCTCCTTTCGGGACTATGGCGAAAGCTTTCCCATTGCGCTTTACATCTCAAAGGCTTTCGATCGAGTCTGGCATAAATCTTTAATTTCCAAACTGCCCTTCCACGGTTTCTATCCTTCTATCTGTGCCTTCATCACTAGCTTCCTTTCTGGTCATTCTATAGCCACTGTTGTAGACTGCCATCGTTCTTTTCCTAAATCTATCAACAGTGGTGTTCCACAGGGCTCTGTCCTATCACCAACTCTCTTCCTTTTATTCATCAATGATCTTCTAAGCTGTACATCTAACCCTATCCACTCATACGCTGATGACTCCACCCTGCACCTTTCCATTCGGTTCCCGCAACGCCCATCTCAACAGTTACTTCAACAAACAAGGGATGAGGCTATGGCACACCTAATGTCTGACTTGGCTCGTATCTCTGACTGGGGTAAAAATAATATGGTTGTCTTTAATGCATCTAAGACTCAGTTCTTAAACCTATCAACCCAACAAAATCTTCCACAGGTATACCCACTAATGTTTAATAATATTCAGCTTAATCCTGCATCATCCTTGAACATGCTTGGGGTTTCATTTACTCGGGACTTATCTTGGAAAGATCATATTACATCTCTTGTAAAATCTGCTTCCAAGAGATTGGGTGTGCTAAGCCGACTCCGCTCTTTCTTTACCCCTGCACAATTGTTGACTCTATACAGGGGTTTTATCCGCCCCTGTGTGGAGTACAACTCTCATGTGTGGGGAGGCTCCCCACATACAGCTCTTCTCAATAGGGTGGAGTCAAAGGCTTTTCGTCTCATTAACTCTCCTCCTCTTACTGACTCCCTTCAACCTCTGTCTCTTCGCCGCACTGTTGCACCTCTATCTCTTTTCTATCGCTACTTTAATGGTCACTGCTCCACTGAACTGTCTGCTTGCATTCCTCCACCTCTACGACGGGCGCGTAGCACCCGTCTGACAGCAAACTCTCATCCCTTTTCTGTCCAACTCTCTAATGCAAGAGTTCACCGTTACTTCCAGTCTTTCATTTATGCAACAGGTCAACTCTGGAACTGTCTCCCTCTGTCTGTATTTCCTGCTGCCTATGATCTCCATTCTTTCAAACGCAATGTGTCCAGGCATCTCGAAATGATTGGAACTTGAATTCGGCTCTCTATTGTATTATGTTTTTCTCTTGGAGGGAACTGTTACTGCGGGCTCATGGCCTTTGGTTCCTTCTTCCTCGCATAAAAAATATATATATATATATATATATATATATATATATATATATATATATATATATATATATATATATATATAATAGTTACAAACAGTCAAGAAACGATTATACAAGAGTAAGGAGAGAAGCCCAAAAACAGTTTGAGGAGGACATTATAAATATAAGTAGTGATCAACCGAAACTATTTTACAGCTACATCAGAAGCAAAACCAAAGTAAAGGATATAATACAATCCATTACAGACGAGGGAATCACCTATACACAAGAGAAAGATATTTGTGAAGCACTAAATAAGAATTTCCAATCAGTTTTTACAGAAGAAAATAATTTTTAAGAGGGACTATGTGGAACATGCATGCCCACACATACTACCAGATATACAAATATAAGAAAAAGCAATACAGAAGGAGTTAAGTAAATTAGATAGAGGAAAAGCAAATGGTCCTGATGAAATTTCATGTTGGGTGCTACGAGAATGTGCAAAGGAGTTAAGTAAACCATTATTTTTAATTTTCAAGAAATCCTTGAGTCAAGATAAACTACCTGATATTTGGAAGAAAGCAAATATTGTCCTCTTATTCAAGAAAGGGAATAGACAAAATCCACTCAACTACCGACCAGTATTACTGACCAGTGTTGTAATCAAGGTATTAGAAAAGCTTATAAGAAAAGCTTGGGTAAATCATCTAGAAGAACACAATATGATAACAGAAAGAAAGTTTGGTTTCAGAAAAGGAAAATCATGTGTTACTAATCTGTTGAGCTACTATGACAGAGTAACAGACACAATACAGGAAAGAGAAGGATGGGTGGACAGTATCTATTTAGATTTCAAGAAAGCTTTTGACACAGTACCACATCAAAGACTTTTATGGAAACTGTACCATCAAGGAGGAATTCGAGGCAAACTGTTTTGTTGGGTGCAAGATTTTCTCATAAAACGAGAAACGAGAACAGTACTAAGGGGAAACTACTCATCATGGAAAGAAGTGACTAGTGGAGTATCACAGGGCTCAGTGCTGGCACCAATCATGTTTTTAGTGTATATAAATGATATAGACAGTAACACTGGAAATGAAAGCTATCTAAATATGTTTGCAGATGATGCAAAAATACAAAGGAGAATTACTAGCACAGACTCTTGTAGGGAGCTACAAGAAGAATTAAATAAACTTCATGAATGGAGTAATACATGGCAAATGGAATTCAATGTGGACAAGTGTCATGTAATCAAGTTTGGTAAATGTGGAAAAAGACCTGATTGGGATTATACGTTAGGAAATAAAACCCTACGCACATCAGAAAGAGAGAAGGACCTAGGTGTGATTATCAATAACAGACTCTCTTCAGCTGACCACATCAGTGAGAAGGTAGAGAACATGTATACACTGCTTGCAAATATTAGAATAGCATTCACATACATAAATGAAGACATGCTAAGAAGGATAATAACATCATTCATCAGACCAACCCTGGAGTATGCATCAGTAGTCTGGAGTCCTCATCTCAAAAAATACATGGACAAGATTGAAAAAGTTCAAAGGGCTGCTACAAGATGGATACCAAGCTTAAGGGATCTAAGCTACGTAGAAAGACTAAATAAACTGAATCTACCAACACTACAGGAGAGAAGGAAAAAGAGGTGACATGATAATGCTATATAAATGCATATCAGGGAAGGAGAAAATAGACATAAATGATTACTTAACATATGGGGAAGCATCAGCAAGAGGACATTGCAAAAAAACTGCATAAGGAGAGAGGTGATAAAGACGTGAGGAAATTCAGTTTCCCAAAAAAAGCAATTGATCAGTGGAATGCACTACCGAATGAAATAGTGTGTGCCAAAACAATTCACAAATTTAAGGATCTATCTATCTATATCTATATACCTAGGCTGCTTCCCCCAAGGAAAGGGAGGTAGCCGAGACAGGACGGCACACTCCCCATTTATTCATCCATTCAAACACATTCATTCGCATCTTAGCCCCAAAGGGGAGAACGGAGAGATCCTCACTGCACCACACCGCACAAGGGTCAACTGCGCAATGCAATCAGTGACATCTGCAGCAGGGCCCGGCAGCAGAACTGGTTTACCCCTGCCACATCATAACAGACCCATCCCCTTACCCGCACCTGACCTGACTAGCTGATCAGACCAAATGCGGGAGAATATCCCCTCAGGGCTGCGTCATCACTTATTCGTTCACAATTTCTCTCCATTTATTTCTGTCACGCACAGCCACTCTTCCTTGCTCAACAGACATCCCTCTCGCATCCAACGCTCTCTTCACACTGTCCATCCATCCTATTCGTGTTCTTCCTCTCAGTCTTACACCTCCCACATCAGATCTAGTTATCTTTTTCACCAATCGCTCATTATCCATTCTCTCCATATGCCCAAACCATCGCAACACTCTCTGCTCAACTCTACCAGCCATCTCCCGAACAACTCCAGTTCTCCTTCACACTTCATCATTTCGCACCTGATCCATACTCGTCACTCCACACATACTCCTCAGACACCTCATCTCCATTACATTCAAACTTTTCCTTTCTGCTACACCCATATTCCATGTTTCAGCCCCATATAACGCAGTCGGTACCACAACACCCTCATACGGCCTTCTCTTTACATCCATTCTAAGTGAACAACATTTAAACACTTTTTTCATTCCTCCCAGCACCTTTCCTACTTCATTTATTCTAAACTTCACTTCTGCATCTATTCTTCCATCCACAGCAACATGTGACCCTAGATATTTAAAACAATCTACCTCCTCAAGCAACTCACCATTCAAAACTATATTCATCCCCCTACCATCTATCAACCTCGTACACTTCATCACTTTACTCTTATTCTCATTTACTTTCAATTTCCTCCTTTCACACACCCTTCCAAACTCCTCTACCAACTGCCTCAATCTCTCCTCTGAATCAGTCACCAGTGCAGTATCATCTGCAAACAGCAGCTGCTTCAGATTCCACTCTCCACCATCAACATTCACCAGACTCAGACCTCCACCTAAAACTCTTGCACTCACCTCCCTTACAACACCATCCATGTAAGTATTAAACAACCAAGGCGACATCACACATCCCTGTCGCAGCCCCACTCTCACGGGAAACCAATCACTCACAGCATTTCCCACTCTTACACACGCTTTACTATTTACATAAAAACTTTTCACCCCTTTTAGTAACCTACCATCAAGTCCATACAATCTTAAAACAGTCCACAAAGGATCTATCTATCTATCTATCTATTGCCAGACGCCTCAATCCCATTTGGGGTGGCCACAAACAAATCGCCTCCAAGTCGCCCTGTCCCCCGCCATTTCACTCCCCTGCTCCCAACTCATACCCCCCTCTCTCATATACCTCTCCACCCCATCCCTCCATCTCATCCTCGGCCTCCCCCTCCCTCTTCCCCCCTCCACCTCACTCACATACACTCTCTTCGTCAGTCTTTCACCCTCCATCCTCTCCACATGGCCAAACCACCTCAGTGTGTTCCTCATAACGCTTCCTATCACATCCACATCCACACCACAACGCTCTTTTATATCCTCATTCGTCAGCCTGTCTCTCCACGTGACTCCACAGGCTCCTCTTAAGTAACTCATTTCCACTGCTCTCACTCTTGACTTGTGTCCTTCCAACAATGTCGAAGCTTCACTTCCGTACGTTAGAGTTGGTATCACAATACTGTCATCTAGTAACTTTTTCACTTCCATGCTCACTTCCCTGTTTCTTATCACTGCTTTCAAGGAACCAGCAACCTTTCTTCCCTGCTGTACCCTTTCAAGCACTTCACCCTCCAAACCTCCATCCTTACTCATCACACTACCCAAATACTTAAACGTACTCACATTTTCCAATTCCTCACCATCTAACCTCGCTGTACATTCACTAACTTCACCTCTCTCAAAGACCATCACTTTACTCTTCCCTACATTCACCTTTAGGTTCCGTTTCTTACACACTCTCTCAAACTCATCCACCAAGCCTTGCAGCTCCCCTTCGTCTTCTCTCAACAACACAGTATCATCTGCAAACAACAGTACTGGGAGTTTCCAAACACTATCCTCTCTCACCAGGGCTACTCCAACATCCACCACCCTACCTTGTACCTCTTTTATTACCCCATCCATGTACAGATTGAACAACCATGGAGACATGACACATCCCTGTTTCAACCCAACTTTCAAAGAGAAAAATTCACTTAGTTCACCATCCACACGCACTGCTACCTTGTACCTCTTTTATTACCCCATCCATGTACAGATTGAACAACCATGGGGACATGACACATCCCTGTTTCAACCCAACTTTCAAAGGGAAAAATTCACTTAGTTCACCATCCACACGCACTGCAGCCTTCGCACCATCGTACATACTCTTCACAGCATTCAACATCTTCCCATCTACTCCATATATTCTTAACACTTTCCACAATCCTTGTCTATCCACCCTGTCATATGCTTTCTCCAAATCCATGAAAGCCGCATACAACTTCTTTCTCTTCTCTAGAAACTTTTCCACTAAAGATCTAAGAATGAATATCTGATCTACACAACCTCTTCCCTTCCTGAAGCCTCCCTGTTCTTCTCCAACTAATTTCTCTGTTCTTTCTCTAACTCTGTCTATAAGCATCCTACCATACACTTTTCCTATTATACTAAGAAGACAAATGCCCCTATGATTACCACACACTTCTTTTTCCCCTTTTCCTTTGTACAAGGGAATAATTATACCTGACTTCCAATCCTCCGGGACTCTACCTTCCTCCCAGGCCAATCTGCACATCTTCCGCATCCATTCTACTACTATCTCTCCCCCATGCTTCAGCATTTCACCACACACTCCATCAATTCCTGGGGCTTTCCCCGATTTAACTTTCTTCATTGCTTCCACAACTTCTATCCTACTGATTTCTTCCTGCCTTCTCACCTCCCTCCTTCTCCCAGCCATTCCCCAGCCACTTATACTCGCATTACTTCCATCCTCTACGTTCAACAATTCCTTAAAGTGTTCTCTCCATCTGCTCACTTTTTCTCCCTTCTCCACTAGTAATCTACCATTTTTATCTTTCACTCCCCTACTAACTTCACTTCCACCCTGTCTTACTCTTTTCACTTCTCTCCAGAACATTTTCTTACAGTCCCTCCACTTTACACTCAAATTCCTTCCAAATTCCTCATCCACTCTCTTCTTACTCTCTCTTACTAATCTTTTCACCTCTCTCTTCCTTTCCACATATAACTCTCTCTTCCGTCTCTCAACTTCTTCCACGCCCCTATTTCTCACCCATTCATTGTATGCTTTCTTCTTTTGTGCCACAGCCTGTTTCACCTCTTTAGTCCACCACGCTGTTCCTTGCACCCCCCTCCGCCTTCTCTTCCTTCCACACACCACATCACATGCTGCACATATTTCTTCTGTAAATATCTTACACACACCTTCCACGTCTCCCATATGCTCCAATTCATATTTGCCCAATCGTTCGTCCACTTCTCTCTTATACTCTGCATTTTTCTCATCCTCTTGTAACCTTTCCACTCTCCTTGCAACTACTCCTTCCTCTCGTCTTTCCCTTCTTCTATTCCTCCACCTCACTTGCATCCTAATTCTGGCCACCACCAAGTAGTGGTCAGAAAGTCCACTCCCCCAACCTCTATACACTCTTGCATCTTTTATACATCTTCGCATCCTTTCATCCACACACACATAATCAATCATTGCCTTCCTTTCATTCAGTTCACCACCCACCCTTCTCATCACTCGCCATGTATACCTGTGGATCATTTTATGCCTGAAGAGGGTATTGGCTATCACCAACCCCCTCCCAGCACAAATGTCCACTAACGCACTCCCATTCTCATCTATCTCGGCAGGCACACCCCACTCACCAACTATTCCATCCACCTTCACATTACCAACTTTACCATTCATATCACCAATCAAAAACACTCTCTCATTCCTTCCAAACTTTTCCATGCACACTTCCACATTTGTCCAGAGCTCTTCTCTCACTCTTCTAGCACGATCTTGCATTGGCGCATACAGACACACACAATCGCCCACATTTGTATTCCAACTTTCAACTTTACCCACACAATCCTTGACCCAACTGATCCATACTGTCTTATGCTCTTCTTCCATCTTTTACTCACAACTATACACACTCCTTCCTTTGCCCTCTCATTCTCATCTACTCCTGCACATATACCCCATCCATTCTCCCATTCTTTCACACTCTCACCTCCCCATTTTGTTTCAGTTATTCCACATACATCCACTTTCGCACCCTCAAGCACCCTTTCGCACCCTCAAGCACCACAAAGGATATGTACGATAAATATGGTTTAAGACAGGGGACAGTACGAGCTTGACTCATTCCTGTAAAGATACAATTAGGTAAGAACAATTAGGTAAGAACACACACACACACACACACACACACACACACACACACACCATAATATTTTTTAAAATCTCATATTGTATTACTTTGTTATCGTATCCAGTCAACATGAGATGACTCAGAAATTAATTTTCTTCTCTGACAGGTTCACTAGGTAACATCATGTCCCCCTGCACCTGTCCTTCCTTCCAGGCGATTGCACTGCCCATTAACCTGACATCCAATGGTGGAGTGCAATGCAAGACTCCACAGAGGTTCTGCTCCACGCCGCCGAGAAGCTCCAGTCATTTCACTCCACAAAGAAACTCCCATCGTTCCAAGCCAAAAGCCTCCTCCTCCAGAGACACAGCCTCTCTACTGGCCAAACAATTGGTAGGAAACTGCTTTTTTTGTAAGTTTAATTTGTTCATCTTACTCGATTAGCATGACACTGGTGCAGTTACCTTAAGGAACCAAAGAGTCAATCGTGGCTAATAAGGTGGCCAAATTACCATAGTGTCAGCAAAGAAACACTGCATGTGTTATTATGAACTGCTGGCATACACTGACAGTATTGTTTTGGCAGGAGGAACTATGGACATCGGTGGAGACGGGTGATGTGCAGAGGGTGGCACGGCTTGTGCAAGACACAGGGCCCGCTGTGACCCGAGGCAGCAGTGGCTGCACATCGCTACATGTGGCAACAGCCAACAACCAGCCAGAGGTAGTGGAGTGGCTGCTGCAGGTGCTGAGTCCCAACCTCGTGCACAAGGCAGGCCTGACCCCGGCTCATCTGGCTGCAATGAAGGGTCACACACAAGCATTAAGGGTCCTGATGGCCGACCCTCATTTGGACCCCTTGGCCCTTGACCCAGCTGGCAACACCTACCACCACTGGGTACGTCACATCATACACTATCATCCACTCAGCCGGCAACACCTGCTACTACTGGCTACTCACATCAAACACTTTCATCCACTCAACTCCACAGACCCAACAACACCTACTGCCACTGGCTACATCACATAATATGCTGTCATCCCCTCACATCCACCCAGTCGGCAACACCTACCACCACTGGCGACGTGTACGTCACTTCATACACTATCATCCACTCATATCCACCCAGCAGGCAGCACCCACCACCACTGGTTAAGTCACATTATGCACCTTCATCCAGTTTTACTTATTTGTTGATTGACAAAATTTGGTTGAGCACATAGTTTCATTTGTGAAAATAAACGAGAAAGTCATGTATTCAGAGTCTTGTCACAAATAGCAGATAGAGATGTTACTGCACTATTCAGTCTTTATGACACAACCATTCTCTCTCTCTGTATCTGTGTAGCTGTGTGTACCTCTGTTTGAGGCTGTTTTGCAGTGGAACAAGAAGAAATTGTTACAGTTAGCGGAGGTGGGTGCTGACCCTGACTTGGATGGTGGGCATGTGGTAGTAGGGACACTTTTGAGGGAACTGCGAGTCACCACTGCCCGCCAACTGGCCTCAGCATTCCACAGGGACCATATTCTTCAGTGCTTCACCAAGACACCGTCTCACCAGCAGTCACAGGTGACAACCAGTAATCCCTCCACAACCTCCACTGTCAAAGGACACACACGCCACTTTGGTCAGTTGCCTGTGAGTATTTTGATTATTAATTATAAAGAACATTTGGAAATCAGTGCATCATTAATTTCATTTTAATAATACATTCAAGGAAATGGTTGTATAATTGTTCCATGAAATCACATTGTGTATGAGCATTGCCCAATCTATCATCAGTATATGCACAGTGAGTTGCTTTCTCATAACATGCAGAGGATAATGCCACTCGGGAGAATCAGTAGCAATGACTGTTTCCGCAGGTGGGGTCACTTCGACTACAAGTGAAATCATCCTCTGAAGCGGTGGTTAAGCATAGTGTTGGTGATGATGTCTATTGTGGGAGTGGTGGCTATGTAACCATCTTGAGCTACACCTCCTTCTCGGATCGGCCAGACCTGCACCTTCCCAGCTCACAGACAGGGACTCACAACCTAGCCAACGTCTTCAAAAAGATGGGGTTCAGCGGCCACATCCACCAGGATCTGACAGAGCAACAGACCAGACAGGTGATGTCCCAGGTGAGGGACATGGAGGAACTAGATGGTGTCGGCTGTGCCATCTTTATTGTGGCCAGTCATGGCACCCCAGACCACTAGTTCCTCACCTCCGATGGCCACCTGTTGGACTCACGCTGGCTCTGTAATCTGTTCAGGGATTCACAGTGTTCATGCCTCAGAAATAAGCCCAAGTTGTTTATCTTCGACCTTTGTTGCGGCTACTGCAGACAAGATGAAGAAAAATGCACTAGAGGTAAAGACAGCAGGTTGGAGGAACCACTGAGAGATACAGTGTGTCTGTACTCCAACAGCGGAGAACTAACATGGTACAACCCCAGCAAGGGTGGCACTCCCTTTACCAAGTCCCTGTGTTACACTTTGGCACATCATGGCCATCAAGAGTTTGGTGACCTGTACCGCCACTTCTTCACCCACTACACCAGTCTGGTGCCCTCTGCCACACCTCGCCTCGATTATGTTGGATTGTCAAAGAAGTTCTTTTTTTCTTCCAGTAGTTTGTAGGTTTACACTGGTGCCTGTTTTCAGAAACTACGGACTAGAGACATCTTAGGCATTAGTTGCAAACAATTAAGTTCACAATAATTTTAGCACAAGCATTGTAATTATTTTCTCTCTGATGAAATACACGATGCTTACTCTTACCGAAATATAGTATTAATATCATAACATGCAATAAATTATGTAATTAAATAGTATGTTTTACGTATTAAATAACCTAATATATTGCAGCTCAAGGACTAAGTTCAGAATCTCTTATTCGCATTATAATCCATTAAATAACATAACTCATCCTGCAAGGATTTTCATTAAAAAATCATCAATAGTCATTTAATCATGACAGGTACACAAATCACGACTTATTTTTCTACTTACCAGTATTTGTTAAAAATGTCAACTGTGGTCTGTTCTGGTCCTGTAGAAACATTAATGAACATTTGTTTTGAAAAATCTCAAGTCTCCAAGCAAGCGATTCTGGAGTGTATTGGTGTTGTGATGAGAGGTAGATTGAGATGGTTTGGGCATGTGGAGAGGATGGGGGATGATAATTGGGTGCAGAAGGTGAGAAGTGTTAATATCGGGGTTGGTGTTGCGAGGGGTAGACCAAGAAAGACGTGGGACGAGGTAATCAAGTTGTGGCCTCAGGGTTAGGGGACTGAACAGGGAGACTGCCATAGATCGTGCAGCATGAAAAGCCGCCATTACTGTAGGTGACCAAGGCCGACGCATGCAAGCATGTTGGAGCCTTCAAAAACTGGATTTCAAAGTGGGTTAAATGTTTGTGGGAAGCAACTCCCAGGAAGCGAATTCCAGAGAGTAGTAGCTCTGGGGATAAATGAATTTCGATAAGCAGAGTGTTATGCGGGATGTTTTTAGTCCGACTCATCGTCCTAAAAACGCCCGTGACTGAGCGGGGTCCTCTTTCCGAACCGGAAATAAAGCACCCAGAAAGGAACAGGGTATATAAACTAGGCAGTACGGTACACCTTAACACATCTATTGTCTTAATCCAATACACTGTTACAATATAAAAACAAAGAGCTAAAGGATATGATGGAGACAGGTTTACAGAGTTAGCTTCTCAATACAATGTATCACACACAGCACAGGCAGAGAGTGGAGATCTTCAATTATACATCGATGGTGAGTTACAGTTTATCTATACCCGTATTATGTCCATAGGCAGAACTAGCATTTAATAGTCTAAACCAGATGCACTGGGGGTAAAGAGGGCCAGGGGTCGAGAGAGTGAATATTACTATAACTTGTTAAGGTCCGAGTCGTGACACTCGGGATAGTTACTTAGTCGCAGAGACACTGATCACAGGTTTTTGGTTTTTCCTCGCGCCCCACTGTTTCCGTATGTCTCTGTGCCCGTTTTTGCTAGTCTTTTCTGTTCTGCCTGGGTATTTGTCTCACAGTGTGTCACTTATATTATTCTGGCCTTACTCTTTCACTGTCACTGTTCACTCCCGTCTCTGTGGTTTTTCAAGACACATGAGATGCGTTAAAGTCACTACTTGCCCTTGTTTCCTGGGCTTAACAGAGGAGGCGTCCGGACGTGGGAAGGGGCTCTACTGGGGAGCCCTCCTGCAGGAGACAGTGCACCACCCACAGGGGTGTCACTGCCTGGGCCTTCTTCGTCAGGGGGGTGCAGGGAGGCTCTCCCGTCTGGGGGCCTCGACCTGAGAGGTCCTCGTGCTGGAGCCTTGTCGGTGGGGTGCAGTGAGGCCCTCCGACCTGGGGGCCTCGACCTGAAGGGCGGCCCTCGGGGCTGGGGCCGAACAGCTGCAGGAGGCAGGCCTGTCGCCTCTTACTCCGGGCAGAGGGCCGTGGGGGAGTGGAATCCAAGTGGCCTGGCTCTGGGGCCCGCCGGTCCAGTCTGGGAGCCCGGATGCTGCAGCTGCCAGTAGAGTGGGGCGCTGTCAGGGGCAGACTGCGACACCTCTTCCGTCTGGCGTCCGTCAGGGAACGGGACCGACCAGGGGTAGGCGGCAGGACCGACACAGGGCCACGCCACCACTCCGGCAGCACCTCCGGGGAACCACACCTGGAGGGAGTAAATAAAGGGCGTCCCACACAGCTGAGAGGTGAAAGGCCAGCTGCGCAATGGACCTCCTTCTCCAGGAGGACCCCAAGAATCACGGAAGAAGGGCGTACAGTGGCTGCTCCTTCCCTCACACGTACAGTGGCCGTTGTGGCAGTTCTGCAATTCCTAAGGTCCACAGCTGAAGGGTGTACAGTGGCAGCTCCTTCCCCCACACGTACAGTGGCCGTTGTGGCGGTGCTGCTCCCAAAGAAAGAAGAGGCAGATGAGCGGCGTACAGTGGCCGCTCCCTCCCCAGCACGTACAGTGGCCGTTACTGCGGTGTTACTCCCGTAGGAGGAGGAGGTAGTGGATGAGGGACATACAGTGGCCGCTCCCTCCCCAACACGTACAGTGGCCATTATCGCAGTTCCACTCCTTCCTTTGCCAGTCGGAGTGCACTCAATAGCTAACACAACGAGGCCATCTCCAGATGTGGCTGTAGCTGAAGGGCGTACAGTGGCCGCTCCTTCCCCCACACGTACAGTGGCCATTGTGGCGGCACTACAGGGGGAAACAACTGAGGGGTGTATAGTGGCCGCTCCCTCTCCGGCACGTACAGTGCCCGTTACCGCGGTGTTGTCTGGGACTGATTCTGGCTCAGTCCCACCCCAAACCTGGTGAAGGCTGCCCCACCCACAGGGTCGTGTCTTTTGCCGGTGTAGCTTCTGTCGGACCGGTTGGGTGACAGAGGGACTTAGGAGAGGGGAGCACCGGCGCCCTTCTTGCCCAGGGTCGACCTCTCGGTGATCCGGCCCTCCATGGTGTCCTCCTGGGGTGGTGGTGAGTCGGCGGCTCGGTGGTAGGGTGGGGGATGGCGGGGTGGTTGGTCCGGCGGCGGCGGGGTTTTTTACCACCTTCCACGGTCGAGAAGTCACGGCCCCGTGACTGGAGGTGGCATGTTGTGGTGGTGGAGGTCTGGTGGGCCGGTGTGAGGTGTTGGAGAAGGTTGGTCCAATGGCAGGTGGTGAGGTTTGGCTCCTGGCAGGGGTTGAGAGTGAGGCATAGGGACGATGGTTGGGTGGTCTGGCATAGGAGATGGAGGAACTGGTGTGTCGCCCTTATTCTGATGGTGGGGCGGTCGTGGGGGCACCATAGTACTCTTTCAAGCTTCATCTCTGGTGGTGGTGCTTGGTGCAGGGGCAGAAGCTGTATGCTGGCAAGTGAGGAGATCTTGGGGTTTATATGGGGGATCATTTGGTGGGAGGAGCATTTTCCTGTGGGGAATTGGGAATTGGGAAGTTTCCACCTTGCTTGATGGAGGGGGATGGTGATGGGGGTGGTGTCTGGGGGGAGGGTGACATGTGTTGGGGAATGGGGAGCAGGATGGGGAGGAGATGGAGGTGTGCGGGTGTATCTAGATTGTGGTCGGGAGAGGCGTCCTGATCTGGTGGTCGTGTTGGTGAGGGTGGGTGTAGGTGGTGAAGGTGGGTGGACACGTGGTGGTGTTGGGGTGTTACTGTGATTGGTGGAGGTCGTGGGCGGTGTTGTGGCACGTAGTGTGTGGGTAAAGGGGGGACAGAAGTGGTTGTGTGGGTGGTGTGTGCGAGAGGTGGTGTGGGAGCACGTGGTGGGCTGGATGGCGGTGTGGCGGGAGGGGTAGTGCGTGGGGTGGGGTGAGGGGGGTGGGTGGTAGGACGCGGTGGTGTTGGGCATGAACTGTGTTGGCTGGTGGGGGATAGGCGGGGTGGTGGGTGCCGTGGATGGTGTTGGAGACAGGTGTGGAGGAGATGGAAGGGTGGGCGTAGGAGAGGCATGGAAAATTGTTTGTGGTGGGGGATCGGGGTCGGGGAGAAGGGGCGGTGTGTCAGAGGTTGGAGTGGGGGGAAGGTGGCGTGACTGTAGGTGAGGTGGAGGGGTGGGTGAGAAGGAGTAGGAGTCCAGGGGGTAATTCTCGGAAGACACTGCAGTGGTAGGTGCGTGGCATGTGGTGTGTGGCGCGCCGGTGAATGTGGGGTCATTGTTGGAGGGTGGGAAGGGACGCATGTGTCTGTTTCGGTAGGTTCGTGGTTGTCCCTGGTGGTCAATCGTGACTTGATAGGGGTTAGGGACTTTGATGATGGTGAAGGGACCGTCAAAACAGGGGGAGGTCTTGGTGGGGGTGGGCAGATGTGCCATGACGACGGAATCTCCTGGCTTGTAGGGGTTGGAGGGGTTAGTGTCAGGTTGCAGGTCCTGTTGTGCTTGGAGGTGATGGCGCCGTTTGAGGTGGTGTAGGGGGTCGGTGGTGGAGGGTGGGGCAGGAGGTTGGAGGTGGTGGCAGAGGGGTAGGAGGAGTGGGGCTTCCCCGAAAACTCACTCGTGGGGGGTGATGCCATCCTCTCTGGGGGACGTGTTCAAACCCCACTGCACAATTATGACGTGCGCCGGCCAATCATCATTTCCCGTTTGTACAATTCTCGTCCTTACTTGGTTTAGGAGAGATCTATGACTCCTCTCGCAGATGCTGTTTCCCTGTGGCCAGTATGGAGATGAGTGGGAGATCCAGTATCCAAACATTGATGCGAGTTTCTCCCAGATTTGTCACGTAAATTCTGGTGCATTGTCTGAATGTAAGGCCTGTGGGATTCCGAAATAGGGGAAAACGTGGTGGACTAGGGCGTCAGCAACTGAAATGGCATTGTGGTCTTTAGCGGGGCAGGCGATGATGAATCTGGAGTAAACGTCTACGAAGGTGATGATGTATTTGTATCCCACTTTAGGTGTGAGGGGCCGACAACATCAAGAGAGAGCAACTGCCATGGTTTTTGTGCGGTTAGTTTCCCTGCTGGGCCAGGTGTGCGGGTGATGTCTTTGCCCAAGGCACAGGCACGGCATGCTTGAACAATACTTTTGGCAATGGTGGAGGGGTTAGGGGTCCAATATATATCATTGAAAACTTACAAAAGTTTCTTTGTACCGAGGTGGATGCTGTTGTTGGCGTGGAGGTGCAGCATTGCGTTGTGTGCAGTGGTCGGGTCGAGGATGATGTGGCCATCTGAGTGTAACAGGTGATCGCCATGTCGTTGTAATTTGGCGAACGTGCGCTGTGGAATCCAGGTGGGGCATTGTTTATCCTGCCACATTTGAATCAGGTTAGGCTTCGGGCGGATAGCATTGATGGGTAGGCAGTAACGGGCGTCAGCATTGGTGTGCAACTTGCCGGGCTGGTAGGACATTTTGAAATCAAATTCCTTTAACGCTTCTTGCCACCGGATGAGTTGGGCGTTGTTAGTATTAGACTGGTGTCACCACTGGAGTGATTGGTGGTTGGTGATGATGACTACGTGGGTCCTGGAGATATATGACCGGAAGTAGTCTAACGCCCAGATTTTCCAAGGCACTCGCACTTGGTGGCTGCGTATTTATGTTCGGCCTGATTCAGGGTGCAGCTGGCGCAGGCGATGATGGGTTTGCGCCCATCCTGCACTTGAGCAAGAACAGCCCCTATGGCAATGAGGGAGGCATCGGTGTACAGACAAAAGGGAAGGTTGTAATCTGGAAAGGCTACGATGGGGACTGGGATGAGTTTTGACTTAAGGTTGTTGAATGCAGCTTTCCTTTCTTTGGTCCATACGAACGGTTCGCCCTTCTTTGTCAGGTCATGGAGGGGCTTGGCGATATCGGCGAAGCCTTTCACGAAACGCCGGTAGTATGAAGTTAGGCCTAGGAAGGCACCAGTTTCGTGGACATCTTTAGGAAGAGGGATGTTGGCTATTGCACGTAGTTTTTCTGGGTCAGGTGAGATGCCCTCGGCTCCGATCATGTGTCCTAGGAAAGAGACGGATCGCTCAGCTAGGACACATTTGGAAGGTTTGAGCTTTAGTCCAGCCTGGTGTATACATAGGAAAACTTGTTTGAGGCGATGTAGGTGGTCGACCCAGGTGTGACAGAAGACAATGACGTCATCCAGATACGCAAGGCAGATTTCCCAGGGTAGACCGCTCAGTACAGACTCCATGAGGCGGGAGAATGTAGCTGGGGCATTGCAGAGTCTGAAGGGAAGGACGTTGGACTCGTTGTGTTTGCCGTTTGAGGTTGAGAAAGCCGTCTTCTGTTTGTCCTCAGGATGAACGGGGACTTGCCAGTAACCTGACTGTAGGTCTAGCGTGGAGAACCAGGTTGAGCCGTGTAGGGAGTCGAGGGAATCGTCGATTCTCGGGAGGGGTGTGGCGTCCTCGGTGGTAACATTGTTGAGTTTGCAGTAATCCACACAGAACCGCATTGTTCTATCTTTTTTTCTAATTAGCACGATGGGGGAGGACCATGGGCTATTTGAGTTGGAAATGACACCGGCATCGAGCATGTCCTGGACCTGCCGGTCTTCTTCTGCTCGTTGTTTAGGGTTTTTGCGGCGTGATGGTTGGCGGATGGGTGGTCCAGTTGTGTGGATCTCATGGCTAAGGTATGTAGTGTGGCCGATGTCTGCAGGGCCAGATGAGGAAAGGTCTTGGAAGTCCAGGAGTAACTGTCGGAGGCTGTTAGTTTGGGAGGTGAATAGGTGCGGAGGGAGAGTAGGTAGAGTGGGGTGGTTGAAGGGTGGTGTTTCACAAGGCTCGGCTTCTTCCATGTCGCCTACAATCAGCCCTCATGGTAGGGTAAGTGATGTGGTGGTGAGGTTTGTGACACGGATAGTTTGGACATTGAGGGGAGGAAAGTAGGGGACACTAAACATGACGACAAGGGTCCGGTTGGTAGGGCCGGAGAGAAGAGGACGGAGGTACCGGAGGGTCTGTTTAGTTTTAACCAAGCCTCGTGGGAGAGTGGAATGGTGATAGCGGAGGCGATAGCAACTGGGAAAGTTGGAGAGGAAGGTGGCATAGGCTGGGTGGAATATGAGGATGATGAGTGAGGAGATGAGGTGTGGGGTGATAAGGGAGTGGAGTTGCATGTGCAGATGGGTTGGGGAGGATGACTGTCAGGGGGTGGTGGTTTGTATGTGTTGTGTGGATGGGTGGTGGCTTTTTTTCCTTTGGGGGCATTACGAGCTGGACTGAAGTGGAGTCGGCGCTGGTGACAATCGATAGTGGTGTGTAGCTTTTGTAGGAGGTCAAGCCCCAGGTATCCGTCGTATGCACGGCAGGTGGAGTCGAAGATGATGAAGGGATACGTGGTGGATGCTTGTTGATGGGTTTCTGTCCGCAGGGCCCAAGTTTCCCCACGGATAGGCAGGAGGCCATCCCCTGCATCTATGAGGTTGGCTGAGGTGGGAAGAAGGGAGCCAAAGGCGGAACTGTGGCAGGAGTAAAAGTGTGAATACAAGCATGACCTGGTAGCTCCCGTGTCCACCAGTAGTCTAGCCTTGACCCCGTTCAGGCGTATTTTGTCATAGACTGGGGGTTTGTACTTGTGTGAAGTGGCCCCCGTCACCGTGGGGAGGTACGGGGGCGGACCTAAAAATCCATCTGCTGAGTGTTATCTTCTTTGTTGGGCTGCTCGTCGCCGGGTTCAGGGTAGATGATGGGCGGAGCATCGTCTTGTGGAGCGTCGTCCTCTAAGGATGATACTTTCCTGCGCCCCTGCATGAGGGTCCTGCGTCGGTTCGCCTTAAGCTGCTCTCTGATGTCGTGCAGGGGACAGGTACAACTACAGGCAGTAAATTCCCAGGGGTTAATAGAGATCAGGTTGAAAATTTTCCCAGGGGTTGGGGTGTTTTCTCTGTGGGTGAGCCCTGGGGAAGGTGATAGACGGCTCTGTGGTGGGGTGGGTGGACTGGGTGGATGGTGTCCTTGCCTTGGGTGGTGGGGTTTTGGTGGTGGGGAATTTGCTCACAGTTTGGATAGGTTGCTGCATAGGGTGGGCGGCGAGGAGCCGTCGGACGAGTTGTAGGTCACGATCCATGTCTCCTGAGGGATCATAGATAGTGAAGTGCTCCCGTACTGTTCTTTGGAGAATCCTCAGCAGGGTGTTAAAGATGTGCTGATCCCGAGTGGCTGTGGTAGCTTCGAGATAGGCGGCACTGACAAGGCACCTAGCCTGGACGAAAGTGTCGTCAAGGCAGCCGTCGTAGGTGAGGGCGTCGAGTTGTGAGAGGGTGACAACTCTGGCCAGTGAAGGCGTCACTGCCTGTTTCACAGTGTGAAAATTGGTCCCATGTTAAGTCGGGGACGATTTTCGGGGCGATAGTGGCAATTATTTTGCCCAGGTTGTGTAGTGTGACAGCTATTTTCTCTCTGTCCGTGTCAAACCCAATGTCTAGGAGGGGTTTTACCATATCCAAGTAAACATCAATGTCATATTGTTCAGGACTGAACTTTGGCAATTGGATGTGAGGTTTGGCTGCCATTGTGCAAGTTTCCCTTTTATGTTCCTCCGTGCTTTACTCGGATTCAGAACCACCGCTAGCCACCAGTGTTATGTGGGATGTTTTTAGTCCGACTCCTCGTCCTAAAAACACCCACGACTGAGCGGGGTCCTCTTTCCGAACCGGAAATAAAGCACCCAGAAAGGAACAGGGTATATAAACTAGGCAGTACGGTACACCTTAACACATCTATTGTCTTCATCCAATACACTGTTACAATATAAAAACAAAGAGCTACAGGATATGATGGAGACAGGTTTACAGAGTTAGCTTCTCAATACAATGTATCACACACAGCACAGGCAGAGAGTGGAGAATTTCAATTATACATCGATGGTGAGTTACAATTTCTCTATACCCGTATTATGTCCATAGGGAGAACTAGCATTAAATAGCCTAAACCAGATGCACTGGGGGTAAAGAGGGCCAGGGGTTGAGAGAGTGAATATTACTATAACTTGTTAAGGTCCGAGTCGTGACACTCGGGATAGTTACTTAGTCGCGGTGACACTGTTCACAGGTTTTTGGTTTTTCCTCGCGCCCCACTGTTTCCGTATGTCTCTGTGCCCGTTTTTGCTAGTCTTTTCTGTTCTGCCTGGGTATTTGTCTCACAGTGTGTCACTTATATTATTCTGGCCTTACTCTTTCACTGTCACTGTTCACTCCCGTCTCTGTGGTTTTTCAAGACACACGAGATGCGTTAAAGTCACTACTTGCCCTTGTTTCCTGGGCTTAACAGAGGAGGCGTCCGGACGTGGGAGGGGGCTCTACTGGGAAGCCCTCCTGCAGTAGACAGTGCACCACCCACAGGGGTGTCACTGCCCAGGCCTTCTTCGTCAGAGGGGTGCAGGGAGGCTCTCCCGTCTGGGGGCCTCGACCTGAGAGGCCCTCGTGCTGAAGCCTCGTTGGTGGGGTGAAGGGAGGCCTTCCGACCTGGGGGCCTCAACCTGAAGGGTGGCCCTCGGGGCTGGGGCCAAACAGCTGCAGGAGGCGGGTCTGAGGGTCTGTCGCCTCTTACTCTGGGCAGAGGGCCGTGGGGGAGTGGAGCCCAAGCGGCCTGTCTCTGGGGCCCGCCAGTCCAGTCTGGGAGCCCGGATGCTGCGGCTGCCTGCAGGGTGGGGCGCCATCAGTGGCAGACTGCGGCACCTCTTCCGTCTGGCGTCCGTCCGGGACCGGGACCGACTAGGGGTAGGCGGCAGGACCAACACAGGGCTGCGCCACCACTCCGGCAGCACCTCCGGGGAACCACACCAGAAGGGAGTAAATAAAGGGCGTCCCACGCAGCCAAGAGGTGAAAGACCAGCCTCGCAAGGGACCTCCTTCTCCAGAAGGACCCCAGGAATCACGGATGAAGGCCGTACAGTAGCCGCTCCTTCCCCCACACATACAGTGGCCGTTGTGGCGGTTCCACAATTCCTAAGGTCCACAACTGAAGGGCGTACAGTGGCCGCTCCTTCCCCCACACATACAGTGGCCGTTGTGGCGGTGCTACAGGGGAAAACAACTGAGGGGCATACAGTGGCTGCTCCCTCCCCGGCACGTACAGTGCCCGTTACCGCGGTGTTGACTGGGACTGATTCTGGCTCAGTCCCACCCCGAACCTGGTGAAGGCTGCCCCGCCCACAGGGTCATGTCTTTTGTCGGCGTAGCTTCTGTCGGACCAGTTGGGTGACAGAGGGACTTAGGAGAGGGGAGCACCGGCGCCCTTCTTGCCCCGGGTCGACCTCTCTGTGATCCAACCCTCCGTGGTGTCCTCCTGGGGTGGTGGTGAAGCGGCGGCTCAGTGGTAGGGTGGGGGGTGGCGGGATGGTCGGTCCGGCCGCAGTGGGTATTTTACAGAGGTTCTGCATTGCGGAGGACTGAGTGTGAGTTCATGGGCGCTCCCTACTGCCTGTATATTTTTGGAGAAAATGTGAAGGGGAGGCACAATTGAAGTAAGTTCGTCAAAGCACTTACGGTAAAAATATTGGTAAATGTTATGCGGGGTGTTTTTAGTCTGACCTCTCGTCCTAAAAACGCCCACGACTGAGCGGGGTCCTCTTTCCGGACCGGAAAGAAAGCACCAACAAAGGAACAGGGCATAAAAGCTCGGCAGTACACCTTAACACATCTATTGCACTCATTCAATACACCTTACAATATAAAAACAGAGAGACACTGGATATGGTATGAACAGGAAGACAGTGCGGGTTTACTAACACACACTATACACACAAGAATGTCAAGGGCAGAATTCATACATATATTTTAGGTTGGTAATCACTAGAACATGGCATCGGTATTATGAACAGTGAATAATTAATTGTCATTTGGTGTTCTGGACAGGATGCACAATATATGGATGGAACAATGGGTCTGGTTGGCTTATATTTGTATATATTTGTTACAGCATGCAGCACATCACCAGGGACTGTTACTTTGCCGCGGCAACAGTTTTGTACTGGTTTTCTTGTCCTTTTGCCACTGAGAGAGTTTCTTCACATTTAGTCACTTTCTATATATGTTCTCTGACCCTGGTTTACTGCCTTGAGGTTCACTACTATAGTGTGTTACTTTACATTAACTTCCACACTGTTTCACTGTCACCTTTGTCACTGTCTCTGAGGGTTACACTTATACATTACAGGTGAGATGCATTGAAGCCACCACTAAAGCCCGGTACCTGAGTTAACAGAGGTGGCACCCCGGCGTGGGAGGGGGCCCTCCAGGGGAACCCTCCTGCAGTAGACATGGGATCACCCACAGGGGCGTCGTCGCCTGAGCTTCCTTCGTCAGGGGGGTGCAGGGAGGCCCTTCAATTAGGGGGCCTCGACCTGGTGAGCGGCCCTCGTGTAGGGGCCTCGTCGGTGGGGTGCAGGGAGGCCCTCTGGTCTGAGGGCCTCAACCTGGTAGGTGGCCCTCAGGGCTGGGGCCAAATAACTCCAGGAGCCGGGCCTGTCGCCTCTTACTCCTGGCGGAGGGCCGTGGGGGAGTGAGGCCCAGACGCCCTGCTCAGGGGCCTGCTAACCAGCTGTAACTTGCAATACTTTGGTGATAGAAACTCCGTGTACAAACAGCTAGATAAGGAGTTTATTATGAGGTCACAGTAAAATAGGCTGCCTGTCTTGACTGCCTGCTATGAACTGATGCAATAACGCCTTCATTCAGGCGTGGGGCCCTGGGAAAGCGTGCTAGGTCAGCAAGTTTAGTGGGGGCATGTATGCATTGGGGGGGGACATATATACATCGAGGGGTAGACATATTGTGGAGGGGGTACACTACTCCCCCGGGTAGCGGAGATGGTGTCTCCTAACACCAAGAGTTAAATGGTGGTTGATTATAGTATTAAGGCAAGGTCGGGGAGGCTTGTACAAGGGATAAGTATGATACAGGGGCAGTAGGGTAGACATGGCCATGGTGAGGGGAGGGAATTAGAAGGATATATACATATAAGATATACAAGAATTAATAGGTACGAGTCCAGTAAGGGTCGAAGGTATACATAAACATAATGGGAATTACACAATAATAGTTTGATACATGATAAACAAGGAGTAGATATGAGAGTTCTATTGTTGTTCTTCGTTCATTTTTTTTTTTTTTTTGTATTTTCTGTAGGATACACTGTCACTCAGTAATGCATTAAAGAAATACCACCATTTTCTAGTAGGCAGAGTTCTGTTCACAGTTTGGTTAATTGTCAGATGGCAATGGTAGTCACTGAATGTGAGGGCACTAAGTACGGGGAGTTTCTACGTCGTGTGTAGGGCGTACTATGCCTGTAGCGACTCTGATTTCATGGAGTCAACGTTCCATTTTTCTGACACAACAATGCACTGCACATATGATGAGTAGAAAACCTATGAAAGCGATAACCACAGGGGGAAACACAACTGCTGAATGAACCCATGAACGGCTGAAGGCCAGAGAAAATTGATCCATAATGAAATTACTGTCACTGAGGAAGGTTAGCATGCGCAAGTTAGGGGAGGTGATGGTAATGTTGGCAGATGGTAGGGTTGAAGGCATGTCCATTGGTTGAAAGATGTCATAGGAGTGTTTACGGACAGCTTGGTGATAGCGAGTGGCGTAAGTGATGACGGACTCTGATTTGATGGTACAATAGTCAGGTACTTTGTAGAGACCACTAGCGGGGACGGATCGAACCGAAGAACCAGGACTCATGATTGTGACAGAGATGGGAACAGCAAAGAAGAAGTACTGGACATGGTTGAGGTGAGCATGGTGGACCGGGAGGTCAGGAGCTGGGACAAAAGAACAGGCCGAGTAGATGGAATGGTTGCGAACTAAAGCAGACTCACAGGGTGTAGCACTGCTAGGGAAGATAGCGAAAAGGTGGGCAGCACAGAGACAAGAGGTCAGAGTGAGGGAGGAACATTTCTGGAGGTCTGTGGAAGAAAGGAAAGCAACTGAAAGATGATCATGGGAAAGGAGGAAATATTCTGAAGGAACAGATACTTGTAACAAGTTGTTGAGGCGGAAAGGGAAGGGAATGATGTGGAAAAGGTTAAAGGTTATGGCAGAATGGAGAGGAATATGGACGACAACGTATGTGGTGAGAAGAGTGGCTTCAAGAACAGGATAATAATATTCAAGGGAGGAGTAGGGGAGGACTGGGGAGAGACCGAAGGTGGAGGGAGCCCATTCCAGGACAGAATGGAGAGCTGAGACAGGTACTAAGTCGGCAGTGACACGTCCATTGATAGCATCGACCAGGATACGAACCAAGGTAGAGACTTGAGACAGGAGAGAGTCAATGGCCAGTTGGAGATTATCCATGTTGAGTTTGAGGTAGAAGAACTGAGAGATAACGTTGAGATCTGAAAGGTGGCGTTGTAAGATATCGGTGAAATTGTTTAGAGTGGACGTGACTTCATTGAGGTGGGTCGTGAGCTTCTGTAACATAGTGTGTTGGATTTTAATGACTCGGCGTTGGGATTCTAGAGCTGAAGCTAAATGAGTAAGATCAGATTTGAAGCCAGAAATGTCACGGGCTGTAGCAACGCCAAACAAGCCACTCAGAATCTCACCGCCGAAGTCGAAGAGACCTCGTTTCACACGAGAACGACCAATGGGTGTCTGAATGGAAAATGTGTCATTGAGTTCAGTGAATCTGGTACTTATGTATTGCAATTGCCAGGAGAGTGGGAGGAAAAGGTTATAGAGATACTCATTCGGGTTGTGTGTCCCCATGATGGCCGTGAGATGGTTCCTGATTCCGTGCAGCTGGTGCGCGTAGGCAGGTAGGGCAATGGCTACGTCGGCCAGGGGCACAAGATCGTAGCGCAAGGAGGCTATTTCTTTGATAAGCATTATCTCGCCTCCCGAGCCGACCAAGGCCCCGGGACGTACTCTACCATCGTCCTGACCTGACCCAGACCCCAGGAGGGTCAGCACTGCCAGCAGGGAGATCGCTAACATCGTACCTAGAAAATCAGGGTAGAGTTAATGGGGGAGGTTGTGAAGAGGTTGATGGGCAGAGCGCAGTTTGGACCGATATTGATTGGTTGATGAATGAGCAGGTGGAGGTGTAGTGGAAGGAGACTGAGGGATAGGTGGAGACAAAGTAGACTGAGGGATGTGTGGAGGGGAAGAGGGGGCAGGAGGTTGTGTAAGTGACTCTTCCAACACGAGGCCACGGGGTGCTCACTTTAAGTCATCGACGTGGACCCATCTGGTGTCCTTAGTGGACAGGTCCTGGAGGTGAAATTTGTTGCCTTGTTGAGTGAGGACGCAGTGGGGCCCTGTAAATTTGTCATCCAACTTAGAGGAACGCGTATGGGAATGAGCAAAGACAAGATCGCCTACATTGATGGTGATAGGAGAGGCGGATTTATGTTGGCGCTGCAGCATCTCCTCCTGAGAGGAAGCCAAAGTGGATTGGACATACTGGTGGATTGTCTGGAAGTTGGCCACTTTGAGTTTAACATAATCATCCATGTTGTAGGTGGGTTCTGGCTTTGAGGATAAGAGAGAGTATGGGAGGTCCTTGTCAAAACCAAAGAGGACGAAGAAGGGAGATTCAGCAATGGATGCATTGATGGAGCTATTGACTGAGGATGCCACTTGGGGAATCCAGTCATCCCAGGATGAACTATGGGAGCCTAGATGTCTAAGATTTTTCGGTTGTGGCGTTCTACAAGGCCATTGGAAGCCGGATGGTTAGGCACGACATTGCACTTACTGATATGAAAGCGGCGACAGATCTCATCAAGAAGGCTACTGTTGAACTCTGTACCGTTGTGAGTAAGAATGGTATGAGGGGTACTGAACGGGCAAATTACGTGATCTACAAAGGCACGTGCAACGCTCTTCGCGGTCTTGTTGGAGAGGGGTATGAGGACACAGTAGTGGGAGAAGTGGTCGACTGCTACAAACAAGTACTCAGCACCAGATTCTGTGAGAGGTAGCTTTAAGAGATTGATTGAGACAGTTTCCCATGATCGTGACGGGATTGGGTATTGTAAGAGAGGTGCTGGTAAGCCGGTTGATCCTTTGTGGCGGTGGCAGAAGAGGCAAGAGTCACAGTGAGCATTGATATCGCGGCGCATGGTTGGCCAATAGTATTTGAGACGTGCTTGGCACAAGCATCGGTCTTTACCTGGATGGGAAGCTTGAGGAGTATTATGAACAATATGAAGAGCCTTTGGTATCAGGGCAGTGGGGACAACAAGTTGGCGTACTTCGCGATTGGGCATATCTTTGCCTGTTAGCAGTGTTTTCCTGTACAAGAGATCATCATCTAGCATGAACTCATCTAGTGATACTGGCAGAGTAGGTAAGGCCGAGGCATCGCCAGATTCTAGGAAATAAATGACTTTGGACCATACGGGGTCTTGGCACTGAAAATTTCGAACAACTTCTGACGTTAGTGTAGTGTTTTCAGTTACTTCGGGCTGCAGTGATGTTATAGCTGCTGCTACGTGACGTGAGAGTGCGTCGGCGACTACATTCAACTTGCCTGGTACATATTGAAAAGTGGGATTAAAGTCCTGGATGATGACAGACCATCTAGCTAACCTACCTGTTAGGTTGCGGTTCTTGAACAAATCACATAGTGGAAGGTGGTCAGTTTGGATATGCACTGGATAACCATAGACTATATCTCTGAAATGTTTCAAGGACCAGACTACCGCTAGCGCTTCGAGATCTGTGACACTGTAGCTACATTCAGTGGTTGTAAGGGTGCGACTAGCATACGCTATTACGCGCTTCCTCGATGCTTCATCGAGTTGCATCAAAACGGCACCAAGTCCAATGCCTGAGGCGTCTGTGCAGAGAAGGAAGGGTGTGGTATAATCAGGGAACGCTAGAACAGGGGCATTTACAAGAGCTGTCTTTAGCTTTTGGAAGACCTGTGACTGGTCGTTAGTCCAAACAAAGGGCACATTCTGCTTGAGTAAGTGGGTCAAAGGAGCGGTGATCTTCGCATAATCCTGTATGAATCTACGATAATAGCCACTGAGGCCCAGGAAACTTCGTACAGCTTCGGTAGTGGTAGGTTCTGGGAAGTTAATAATCGCCTTAGTTTTATCCTCATTAGTATGAATGCCTTGTGCATCTACGACATGGCCTAGGAATTTGATTTTCTTTCACAGGAAGTCACATTTACTGAGATTGATTTTCAGGCCTGCGAGCTGGAGGCGTTCAAAGACTTGCTGGAGTTTGGTAAAATGATCAGGGATGGATTTACTCACAACAATGATATCATTTAGGTAAGCAAAAAGAGAGTGTCCCATCATACCGCTGAAGACTGAATGGATAAGTCGCATGAACACGGAAGGAGCATTTCTCAGACCAAAAGGGAGTCTCTTAAACTGAAAATGTCCGGAAGGGGTGCTAAAGGCTGTAACTGGGCGAGAGGACGCTTCCATTTCGACCTGCCAATACCCGCTGAGGAGGTCTAAAAATGAGAAGACTACGTTATTTTCGCCAAGGGATTCTAGCAAATCAGTGAGGATAGGTAACGGGAAACGGTCTGGAACAGTGACAGAATTGACCTTACAATAGTCGACTACTGGTCTAAGGTTGCCGTCCTTCTTTGGTACTAAGAAAAGTGGGCTATTCCATGGACTGACGGAGGGTTCAATAATGTCCTGGTCTAACATGTTCTGTACCATTTGATCTGTCTGCTTTCTCTGGCTGTGAGGAAATCGATACGCTGGTATGTAAATCAGCTGAGTTCCTGGTAGTAGTTCAATCGTGTGTTTGACAAGGTCTGTTCTACCCATCGGTTCACCGGGTAAGGCAACCACGTTTCTGTACGAGGTCAGAAGGTCGAGGAGTTGAGGCGTATTTTCTGGGAAATCTGTGCAAGTGAGATGTGAGAGCATATCGGGTGAATATGTCGGCGCAGATCCCATAGAGTTAATAGTACATACACCAATTGGCGTACTATCATCAGTCTGAATAGTAGGAATTGAGGAATCCTGGCACACCTTTACGGCCGCTGGGTATACTAGGAAGTCTCCAATCTTTACACCACTTTTAAGTTTTAGTGGAGCATTTGTGACATTGAGCAAGTACAGGTAGCATAAACTGTCCTCTAAGACTGTACACCACGCTGACTCATAAGTCAAGCCATTCACACAACACGTCTCAGGTAGGATTAGTACATCCACTCCTTCATTTGCACCGGCAACACAAACAGAGACTTTGGTGAACTCATGCGGTAACAAAATTGTGCACGTATTCGTTACTGCACGTTTCGTCTCTGCGTGTTGGAGAAGATCATTCAGACTGTGTGAGGTAGGTAACTGAGACATGTCTGAGTCAGCGATAGTGTTGTCGGGAGAGGAGGTAAGAGCCATGTCCGAAGGCTGAGATGATGTATCAGTAGACATTGAGGAATTTATGTCCTTGCTCGCAGTCAGTAAAGGAATGATCTCTGTATTCTCAGATGATGATAGTGGTGGTTTGGGCTGGGTTGGACTTTTTGGTAGTGATAGGGACAGAGGTAAGTGAAGGACTGATTTGATCGTAAGAACAGGACGGGGACATTCCATACTGTAAACCAGGAATCCAGAAATGTCTATACTACCACAAGCAGGTAATAATGCAATGGAGTGTTGTGCCATGGTGGAAAGACCAATAAGAGCATCTGCGGGATACTGCAAGTCATTAGTGACATGAAATTCAATGGGGATAGGGGGCAAATCTCTGTGGAGTTTGACTTCAAGGGTGACTCTTCCCTTAACCTTAAACTCTGAGCCTTCGACACCACATAGGCGAATGTCTGGTGGTTCTAGGAAATTGACGTGGTTGTGATGTTGATGAATAATTTGTAAGGAATTGTTGGAGATGAGATTTACTATAGCTCCTGTGTCCAAGAAGAATGACGTTGGTATGTCATGACTGCATCCGAGAATGACTAAACCCGTGGATGTTATGGGACCTACATGGCGGATGGGGAGTTGGGTGTCTGGTTCTACGTGATATTGGTCCGATACGGGCGCGGCGCTTCCCCCGACTGTTGGCGGTTGAGGTAACGACATTCCTCAGTGGTGTGAGTCGTGCTTGATTTGTGGTATTTGCAGTGTGGACGACGTGAGCAGGAAGGCGTACGCTGTCTGGTTTGGGAGTGAGGACGTCTGTATGTACGGTCGCAACTGGATGCTTGATGTCCAGGATGACCACAGTGCCAGCAAAGAATCGAAGATTGTCTGTTCCGTTGGGCGCTAGATTGATCACGACCTGCGGTAGGAGAACGATGCGTGGCAGGTCTGCCGTGTGTGGTGGGATGGGAGCGAGATTGGTCTGGGGTAGTGGAGGTGTGACAGACTGAGGAGGCCAAGGGTTGGGTGGTGCCCTGACGCGTGTAGTTCGAACCTGTGCTTTCATGAATGGCTTTAGTGACCTGAATAATTTTGTCTCCTGGATTGAAACCGATTTCCAAGGCTAGCTCTCGCTGTTTAGGAGTAAGCCAGTGAAGGAATCTCAGGTAACCAAGTCAGCAAAGTTGGTGAGTGAAAGCAGTGGAACGCCATTCTTGTCTTCAAACCATTTCGTGCCTGCCAGTAATTGGAGCATCTCGCTACTAGTTGCTTTCATGGTGGCGGCAGCTTCGCGGAGCTTGGCATATTGCACTGGGACTCGCAAGTCCTCATCTAATTGGTTTAGGAGATTAATGAATCCCATGAGAGATGCGGTATTTGAATGCTGGCAACAAAGGCTGATGAGTTCCGTACGAAAATCAGCAAAGGTACGAATGCTATCGAAATGTCCTGCACGGATCGCGGATCCGATGTCCAATTTGCCGTGGTGCAAGCGACCCATGAGGTAGGCTACTTTGAGTGATTCATCGGTGATCTGTCTATTGTGGATTTCTGTTTCGACTTCTCTGAGGAAATCATAGACAGACCAAGTTGGGTCCTGGCTGGTAAATTTGGGACAATTGGCATCGTCGAGATAGGTAGACTGTGGAGGGTTGGCCATGGCTGGAAGTGCAGAAGTGGCGGTAGGAGAGGTGTGGGAGAGAGAGAGAAAGTAGTGGCAGTTAAGGGCGAGGAAGACGGGGTATGAAGGGAGGCAGGAGAGGGAACGACAGGGGAAGGAGTAGAGGAAGAAGAAGGGAGTGTAGAGGCAGGAGTAGAGGAGGAGGTATCTGGATTTACGAGTGTAGGATGGGTACTAAGTGATTCTGCGGGGAGTGAAACGGGAGTCTTAGGTACAGGGCGGTGGTACTCTTTGCCACTTCGTAAATGAGTGATTGTGTTAGAGTCGGCAGACGGTGTATGATCAGGTGATGTTTCCGGGTCGAGAGGGCTGGTGTTAAGCGGTTGACGTGGAAAGTATGGCATTTAATGCAGCAATGGAAGATAAAAGGATGAAGATGGATACGTAGGTGGAAATGTATAATATAGCAATGAGAGAATGGAATACACGAGTAGGTGTGAAAATGAATGAAGGTGCGGGGATGGATGGTTTAAATAAAAGGCGAAGGATGAGATGGATTATAAATAACGTAGGTGAAGATGAAAACGGGGTAATGGAAATGAGATGGAATATTTACAATATCCAATCTGTAGAGAAAATCGAGGATAATCTCTATAGAAAGGTAAGGGATACTATAGTTACACAGTAGAGACGGGATTGTCGAGATGTATGACGTGCAGGGGTGGCTGGGCGTAGCTGAGCTGGGGAGGGGTGGGGCGGGGCGGGGCTGGGCGGGGGGGGGCGGGGCGGCGGTGGAGAGACAGCTGGGCGGAGAGGAGAAGCGACACCGCGATGAGTCACTGGCAGGGAGGGGCGGTCTTAGGAGGCTCAGGTAATGCAGACCAGATGTGGCGGCGGCGGGGCCGGTGGTGGGTTGTGAGGGCAGATGTTGGGTCAAGGCAGGTGTAGAGCTGTTGAGTTGCAAATGCAGAAAATGGTGGTGGACAGGCAGTGGGCAGACAGTGATAAGTGGCACCGTGGGGGCAGGAGTTATGATGAGTTCGGAACAGGTGCTGGGAACAGGTGCAACAGGTGCGTAGGTCGGCGACGGTGACACTTGCGGTCAGGAACAAGGCGTGTGGGTGAGGTTGTTTGAGAGGTGAGCACTGGTGAGAGAAATTGTACACTCGGAAAGCACAGCCAGGTATTACACCACTAGAGGCACTGAGGAGGGGCGAGGCTGGGAGATGCGAGACGTCGTGTATCTTGTGGTGTCACTAAAAATCGGAGGAGGCTGTCAGAATCTGATGGTTTGAAACACCGCTGCTACCAAATATAACTTGCAATACTTTGGTGATAGAAACTCCGTGTACAAACAGCTAGATAAGGAGTTTATTATGAGCTCACAGTAAAATAGTCTGCCCGTCTTGACTGCCTGCTATGAACTGATGCAATAATGCCTTTGTTCAGGCGTGGGGCCCTGGGAAAGCGTGCTAGGTCAGCAAGTTTAGTGGGGGCATGTATGCATTGGGGGGGGCATATATACATCGGGGGGTAGACATATTGTGGAGGGGGTACACAGCACTGGAGGTCCAGGTGCTGTGGTCACCTGTAGGGCAAGGCGCCATCAGGAGTGAACTGCGGCACCTCTTCCGTGGGACGTCCGTCAGGGGCCGGGGTTGTCCAGGGGTTGGCTGCACGACTGGAACAGGACCACGCCACCGTTCTAGGAATGGCGGCACCTCCGGGGAACCACACCTGGAGGGAGAGAGAGAGAAGGGCGTCCCACGCAGCCAAGAGGTAGTGGGCCGGCCCCGCAAGGGACCTTCCCCTCCAGGAGAACCCTAGGAACTGTAGATGAAGGGTGTACGATGGCCGCTCCTTCCCCCACACGTACGATGGCCATGTTGGCGGTTCCACAGTTCCTAAGGGCAATAGCTGAAGGGCGTATGGTGGCCGCTCCTTCCTCCACACGTACGATGGCCGTGTTGGCGGTGCTGCTCCCAGAGGAGTAAGAGGCAGATGAGGGGCGTACGATGGCCGCTCCCTCCCCGGCACGTACGATGGCCGTGTCCGCGGTTCTGCCTGCCCGACAGGAAGCAACTGAAGGGTTCCACTTCTTCTTCCTTTGCTTGTCAGTGTGCGCTCAATAGCTACTCCACCGAGGCTGTCTCCAGATGGGTCTGTAAATGAAGGGCTTACGATGGCCGCTCCTTCCCCCACACGTACGATGGCCGTGTTGGTGGTGTTACAGGGGGAAACAACTGAAGGACGTACGATGGCTGCTCCCTCCCCGGTACATACGATGGCCGTATCCGTGGTGTTGTTTGGGACTGTTTCTGGAGCAGACCCACCCCAAAACTGGTGAAGGCTGCCCCGCACGCAGAGTCATTCCTTCTTCCTGCGTGGTCGCTGTTGGGTCGGTTCCGCCAAAGAGGGACTCAAGATGGGGGCGCCCTGGCGCCCTTCTAGCTCTGGGTCAGGCTTACCTTGCCCTGGCCTGCCGTGGTGTCCTCCTGGGGTGGTGGTGGGGCTATGAGTCGGGAGTATGGTGGGGGGTGGTGGGGTGGTTCATCCTGCAGCGGCGGAGGTGTGTATTTTAGTAAAAAATAAAATAAATGCTACTGAAGCAACATTTCTACGTACTGATAATGGAGGCAGGTCCTGCGTAATGGAAGGATTATTGATTAATCTAATGGACTTATTCTGAATTTTTTCCAACTACCTCAATGCAACTGCTTCACATCCATTCCACAGTGGCGAACAGTATTAGATCTGAGAACGCACATGACTTCTGTATATTGTGGCCAACTGGTCGTCAGTGAAGGATGGACTGGTTGACGGTCGATTTTTTTTTTTTTAAGTATGCAATTTATCTGGGTGATAAATGTGCTGAATTATCCTATAATATACGGTAGTTAATTTGACGAACCAAAGTAAGAAGTTGGATATATAAGCCATCAAATTTGCACAGAAAGAGGTTGATGACAGCGCGAGTCTCGAGTGGCCGTGACGTCATACACCCACCAAGCCGGGAGACAAAAGTTGTGTGATAGTAGTTCTGCTTCTTAGCCAAGCTTTGCTTCGTCATGGCCAAGTCAGCAAATAACCACCATTGGTGTTTTGTTCCACTGTGCAAGAACACAAGTAGAATAATACCAGAAAAAAAAAAAAAATCATCTCATCCAAGAGACATGAAAAGCGTCGGTAATACCGCGCCACAGAGGTCAACTTCAACTGGTGTGAAGAGGTGCAAGGAAATACGGAATCAGCGGTCATTTACCGAATCGACACTCTTAAATGGCAAATATTATAATTTTTATCACCATGTAGGTGCATGTACACTGAAATCCGGTCAAAATATTCAGCCTAATATGCCTATTCTTAGTATAATAGGAAAAGTGTATGGTAGGATACTTATTTACAGAGTTAGAGAAAGAACAGAGGAATTAGTTGGAGAAGAGCAGGGAGGCTTTAGGAAGGGAAGAGGTTGTGTAGATCAGATATTCATTCTTAGATCTTTAGTGGAAAAGTTTCTAGAGAAGGGAAAGAAGTTGTATGCGGCTTTCATGGATTTGGAGAAAGCATATGACAAGGATTGTGGAAAGTATTAAGAATATATGGGGTAGATGGGAAGTTGCTGAATGCTGTGAAGAGTATGTATGATGGTGCTAAGGCTGCAGCACGTGTGGATGGTGAACTGAGTGATTTTTTCTCTTTGAAGGTTGGGTTGAAACAGGGATGTGTCATGTCTCCATGGTTGTTCAATCTGTACATGGATGGGGTAATAAAAGAGGTACAAGGTAGGGTAGTGAATGTTGGAGTGGCCCTGGTGAGAGAGGATAGTGTTTGGAAACTCCCTGCACTGTTGTTTGCAGATGATACTGTGTTGTTGAGTGAAGACGAAGGGGAGCTGCAAGGCTTGGTGGATGAGTTTGGGAGAGTGTGTAAGAAACGGAATCTAAAGGTGAATGTAGGGAAGAGTAAAGTGATGGTCTTTGAGAGAGGTGAAGTCAGTGAATGTACAGCGAGGTTGGATGGTAAGGAATTGGAAAATGTGAGTACGTTTAAGTACTTGGGTAGTGTGATGAGTAAGGATGGAGGTTTGGAGGGCGAAGTGCTTGAAAGGGTACAGCAGGGAAGAAAGATTGTTGGTTCTTTGAAAGCAGTGGTAAGAAACAGGGAAGTGAAAATGGAAGTGAAAAAGTTACTACATGACAGTATTGTGATACCAACTCTAACGTATGGAAGTGAAGCTTGGACGTTGTTGGAAGGATACAAGTCAAGAGTGAGAGCAGTGGAAATGAGTTATTTAAGAGGAGCCTGTGGAGTCACATGGAGAGACAGGCTGACGAATGAGGATATAAAGGAGCGTTGTGGCGTGGATGTGATGGGAAGCGTTATGAGGAACACACTGAGGTGGTTTGGCCATGTGGAGAGGATGGAGGGTGAAAGACTGACGAAGAGAGTGTATGTGAGTGAGGTGGAGGGGGGAAGAGGGAGGGGGAGGCCGAGGATGAGATGGAGGGATGGGGTGGAGAGGTATATGAGAGAGGGGGGTATGAGTTGGGAGCAGGACAGTGAAATGGAGGGGGACAGGGCGACGTGGAGGCGATTTGTTTGTGGCCACCCCAAACGGGATTGAGGCGTCTGGCAATAGATAGATAGATAGAATAAAAAAATCAGGTTAAATGTACTTGCATTGTCAATCAATATTTACATAAAAGAGTAGTCTGTCAAAGCGAATTGTCAAGCTAGAGATGAAACACTTCCGTTAACTTTAACAAATTTTTATTCTGAATCCTGAAGTTTTATTAATAGTCAAATTAAACAAATTTTTGACCGAATTTCAGAAAATTAGGTGTGTATGAACCTATATGGTGATAAGAATTATAACAGCCTAACTTGTACAACTTACCCTAACCTAACAGTCACCTGTCAAACGAAACCAAGCCTAACTTTGGCTTAAGTCAGTGGCAGCGATGTGAAAATCTTATTCTCCAGATCAGACTGGCTGTTACTAGAAAGATGTTCATACATCACCAGTACATAAGAAGGAGAAATGAGATAACCAAATACTCCACAGAGGTATAACTGTCCACGGTCAGGGCTATCTAGGAGGTAAAAACACTTTATTATATCGGTCTTTCCGACATCTTCCCCATGTATTACTGCCCAATTTTAAGGCTAGGGGAGGGCGGTGATGGTTCGGACAGTGGGTTGGTTCAGACAGTGCATTCCCTGAGAAACGTATGGGACCTAGGGCCGTGTGATATTGTGTGAAAGTGGGAGAGTTGGTTTACTTCCACCACACGGAACCTCCAAGCTAGAAACCCTCACTTTTTTTTTTTTTTTTTTTTTTTGTTATGCAGGTCAGATTTTATGTTTTTTTGCATCTCCTATGTAATAATTTGAGTGCATATCGTAAGTTCTACCTTTATGAATATGCCAGACATCGAAGTGTGCATTATCAGGGTGAATCTGTGTTGCATGTAGAACATATTGCTATGAAAAACGAATGTTAAACTCTCTCGGATGAAACTTGAGAGTACCCGTCAATTAATTACATAGATTCGGGATGATTTGGACAGTTGAGGAGGGGGATGGTTCAGACAGTCCGAACTATCCCTCCACTACTAACAAGTCATGACCTTATCAAATGATAACGATACTTTTGATCATTTATATTTCAACACATAGTGAAACACCGTTCTTAATATCAGGGAATATACATTAAGAGTTTTGTTTATTTAACCTATTTCTCAAAGTGTTAAAAGAAGGAAGGGGTATTACAATATGCATTAAAAGCCTTTAAGTTAGTCCGTCTGAAATAAGGCCTAGAAAGTGAAAAGTGAAGTCAATATGAGAGAGAGAGAGAGAGAGAGAGAGAGAGAGAGAGAGAGAGAGAGAGAGAAAGGGAGGGAGAGAGAGGGCTAATTGTGCATAATTTTGTAGCAGAAAGAGGTTAAGTCATTTATTAATAAATCTGATGAAGGTTATTTCAGTTATGATATATATATATATATATATATATATATATATATATATATATATATATATATATATATATATATATATATATATATATATATATATATAATCAAGTAGTTCATTTGGATTCTGAAGTTTGATATTGTACTTTAGGAAAATGAAACATCTTTGAATTAATAAATATTTGTTTTTAACCAATATAACTCAAATAATTTTAAGAATATGCTAAGTAATACATATGGCCGCACCATCCCACCCTACTGTCCGAACCATCACCACTGGTAGGGATGGTTCGAACGATATAGTCACTTGTGTTTCATTAACTATAGCTTAAAGCTGAAAAGAGCTAAGAATTTCATATTATCAACCTAAAGAGCCAAATGATGTGGCAACATTTTAACATAAACCAGATTACACTCCTGCCTAAACCTGAATTTTTAGAAATATATTTTTTTAAAAAATGTCCGAACCATCACCGCCCTCCCCTATATGCCCCTGGAGTCAGGATCTAGCAATACTTATGCTGATTCAGTTCGTAAATCACTTCATTACGATTTTATCTAATGGAATCTATGTGCTACCTAGTCCTACAGGTATGTGCCTGGTTGTAGCAAGGTTAGGCGTCACGACAAGTCTCTAAAACCAACAAAACTCTTCACTAAAGCACAAACTAGCATACTTCATCTTTAAGAGAGATATCATACCATCTTACATAGCTAGCATGATAATAGCAGCCCAGTATCACAGAAATCTTAACTGTAGACATTACCAGACATTGTTGTGAGCGGCGGTCAGGCGGGTTGTGACGTCACAGTGAGATGCATGTTTCGCGCGAGGTACGACAATCTACAACTTTGAATTTTTTTCATTGATATGAAATCAGAGAGAAAAATTAATGATATTCCGATGATTACGAGTGACCATTTTATTATTTTATGTAACTTATACACGACCGTCAACCAGTCCATTCACGAACTCTGTACAGAAGTCCCAGTTTTTAGAAGCATTTTTAGCAAGGAATTTAACATACGCTATCCAGCTTAGGTTGGTGTTTAGTGACACCGAGGATATCAGTTGTAGTGGATAAGGGAATACTGACCAGATTTCTTTGTCCCCGTTGATTAGTTTTAGAAAGGTCCTGGTTCATAGAAATTTATGTGTTTATTTGGGAATTTATATTATCATATTGCGTATGTACTGCCCGGTGTGAAAATCATACAATAACAAATTGAGCGACGCGAAATCATGGTTCTGGCTTCAGTTTGGCCATGTGGAGAGTATGGAGAATGAGAGACTGGGTAGAAGAGTGAAGTGAAGAGGGAGAAGAAGAGTGGAGGACCAAAGATGAGATGGATGAATGGAGTGCAGAGGTATATGAGAGAGGGATGTGTGAGTTGGAGGAAGGACAGCCAAATGTCACAGGACAGGGTGACGTGCAGGCGATTTATTTGTGGCCACCTCTTACGGGATTAAAGCGTCTGGTAGTAAATAGATAGATAGGTAGACAGGTAAACTTCATTTTTCGCAATAACTTACCACAGCCCTCGGTCACTGCAACTCAAAGGGACAATGGCTTTCTTGTTTTGCAGATGGATTTCATTTCTCCGCACATCATCATCATCATCACATTCATCATCACCACCACCATCATGATCATCATCATCATCATCATCATCATCATCATCATCACATCATCACCACCACCACTAGCATCATCACCATCATCATCACATCATCACCACCACCACTATCATCATCATCATCATCATCACCATCATCACCACCACCACTATCATCATCATCATCATCATCACCATCATCACCACCACCACTATCATCATCATCATCACATCATCACCACAACCACTAGCATCATCATCATCATCATCATCATCATCACATCATCACCACCACCACTATCATCATCATCAACATCATCACATCATCACCACCACCACTATCATCATCATCATCATCATCATCACATCATCATCACCTCCACTATCATCATCATCATCATCATCACCATCATCACCTTTTTCCCCACCACAAGATGCAATAAGGTAGAGTCCAGAAACAAGGGAGGGAATGAAAGTGGAAGTATCACAGAGCATGCCTAGCGAAATATCCCTCGTAATCGTTCATTCATTATTCAAACACATTATTCAGGCACCTTATTTATTATTCAAGACCTCTAAATAGAAAGTCCACAGCCGCAGCCGCCAGAGTCCAATGCGCAGGGGCCAGAACACTGTCCATGCAGTTTTGAATTTCAAGTTGGGTTGTCACCAGCCATGACCACACACACACACACACACACACACACACACACACACACAATTTCTCATCCACTATCTAGAGACAACCATATATGACGCAAATAATAACATATATTCTAGCGAAATAAAAGCATGTTCTCTCCTGAATTTTCCTATTTGACATGAAAAGATGCGGAGAAGGGGTTGATGATGATGATGATGATGGTAGTGTTTGTGATGATAAAGATGGTGGTGATGATGGTAGGAGAGAGAGAGAGAGAGAGAGAGAGAGAGAGAAATATGATGCTAGTCACGAAGAAGTTCTGTGTAAGTGATACAGAGACGTAGCATTATGTTAGCCTGCCACTGAGCTTTGTGAAATAAACCGCAAAAGGACGAATATCAGGGTCAAGTTAAAAAAGAACTATAGTACCTGTATACTGTATAACACAAAGAAGTGCTTTGGAAATGAGGCAAAGCAGTAGCCTAACTTACCCAACCACTGAGCTTCGTGAAATAAGCCGCAAAAGGACGAAAATCTGAGTTAAATAAAGGAGAGTAGACCTGTATAATGCTAGTCACGAGGAAGTGCTCGGGACAGCAAGAACAGCCGTAGCATCATCTTATCCATCCACTGAGCTTCCTGAAACAAGCCTCAAAAAGATGAAAATCTTGACCAAGTTATGGTGAAACAACTATAGGTTATCTCTGATTTTGTCCAAGACATCTGTAAACTAACTACCTTATTTGTGTCTTTATTTCATCTGGATTATTTTGGGCCATTGACGAAAATCTTGGCCAAGTTAAGGGGAAAGGACTGTAGGTTATATCGTATCCAGTTCCTAGATATCTAAAAAAAAAAAAAAAAAATACTCTATGTCATTAGTTAGAGTAAATTATTGACTGTTGTTGATTGTCTTCGGTTTTATCATTTTCGATTTTTTGGCGGTTGCTTCAATATTTGTTTCTCCTTTATTTTTTTTTTATTTTTTATTATCTAGTGTTTTACCGTCACTTCATTTTCTATATCTCCTTTCTTCGTTTTCTTCCAGTGCTTAATTTCTATTATTTTTCGATAATTGTTCTCCATGCACATTTTCTTAGCACTATCTATCACGTTCGAGAATCACAATGGCTGCAAAGCAATTCGAGGATCTACTAGAGCCAGCTGACTGCATTCTAAAAGACGCGGAATTAATATACTACTTGGATAAAGGATCCTTTGGACGGGTGGATCTGGTGTGGTTTAGGGGCGTCCTAGCCTGTAAGAAAAGTGGAAACGCCCGCGATACAGAAATGACAGACAGGTATCACCAAGAGGCGAGAATGATGCACGACTTACACGGACTGGGAGGGGCGCCTATGCTGTACTGTGTGGCCATTGATAAACCGATTATTATCATGGAATTCCTGGAGGGATTCAACTTGTCTAACTTTATTCTTGAGTTCGAAAGGGACAACGAGGCGTTTGTTTCAGCCATAAGGAGCCTTGGGAAGAAACTTTTGGTGATCCACGAGGCAGGGTACATACACGGAGACGTGCATATGGGCAATATAATAGTGCGGAGAACGAGTAGGGGTGAAATTGTGGCCAGGTTGGTTGATTTCGGTTTCTGCAGAACGATGGCTCCGGATCGGCTGAAGAAGGCGCAAATTACAGGCGATGCGACGGTTCTTGAAATATTTCTGTCTTTTGGCTGTCATCACAACTAAGATGTGGTGGAAATATATCAGAGATTTGGACTAGCATACGGTCACCAATTTAAGTATCCTAACAGTTGACCAAATACACCACAAGAATATAATTCGTATTATTTATTAACAAACATAGCTATATGGGACATCTCAACTCTTCCATCGTAAACCCAGCCCCCCCAGGCCTTGCCCGAAGGGATGCAATGCACATCCATCTAATCATTGTCATTTCTGCACGTTTGGGCCTGCGAATATCCTCTTCCTTTACTGCCCAGGTCTCACTACCATACAGCATCACACTCCTAACACACGCTGCATACAAAGACCCCTTAGCACGAAGGGAGAGTCCTCTTAATGTCAGGACAGGCAACAACTCCCTGAACTTCTTCCAACCACTTCTCACCCTAGCCACAGAGCTTGCTCCAGCCCCACCTCCAGTACATAACATGTCTCCCAAATAACAAAACTTTTCCATGCACTCAAGAGACTCACCAGCAAGTTCAATCCTTTCACGACCGACAATCTCCACCTACCCTCCCTGACACGCTGCACAAATAAAATCAGCATTATCTCACAGTCTGCCTCTGATCATTACATTTCTTGTGCACCCATTCATCGCAAACACCGCATAAGATGGAATTACTTCCCACGCCCTTGTGGCAAACTGCACATGGCCACTCTCCCTCGTCTTTGACAGTACCGCCACCAACCCTAGATATCATCACTTTTGTTTTATCTGCATTTACCCTTAAGCCATTGTGCCCCATACCATCTCTGCACTTCCTAAACCTTTCCTCCACCTCCCTTTCATTCTTTGCAGTCAACACCGAATCATTAGCATACAACATCTCCCACGGGAGTCCGTTTCTGAAGTCACGTGAGAGGGCTTCAAGTACCATAATAAACAACATGGGACTCAAAACTGAACCCTGATGCACGCCAACATTCATGGAAAACTCATCACTCAAATCTCCATTCACTCTTACTTGGGTGCGAACACCCACATACATACATGGCCATAACCACCCTAACCAGCCACTTCTCCAAGCCAAGCTTTCTCATTGCCCACTTCACCACCTCTCTAGGGACTCTGTCAAAGGCTTTTTCCAAATCAACAAAAACAAAATGCAGATCCTTTTTCTTCCCAATATATTTTTCCTGAAGCTGTTTAACAATGAATATGACATCAGTGGTCCCCCTGCCTGGCATCAACCCAAACTGCATCTCATCAATATTCACTCTTTCTCAAATCATCCCTTCTAGAACTCTCTCCATTACCTTCATTATTTGATCTAAAAGCTTTATACCCCTATAATTTCCTCTTTCCAGGGCATCACCCTTCCCTTTGTACAGATTTACAATTACACTCTTCAACCAATCATCTGGGACAATGCGCTCATATATAATCATATTTATCAGGTCAGTGACTAACCTCATCCGTATATCTCCTGAGGCCTTCAACATTTCGGCAGTCAACCCAGACACACCTGCTACCTTCCCCACCTTCATCCTGCCTATTGCCTCACTCACAGTAGCAGCGTTAATCAAAGGCCAAGGGCCAAACACTGGATCTGCTGGCTTTAAACCTTCCCTGTCCCAGTCAAACTCCTCATTCAACAACCGGTTATAATGCTCTCTCCATGCATCTTTAATATCCTCACTGTTAACCACTACCCTTCCTTCATCATTCTTCACACACTGTTCACCTATAATATCTCGAGTATCCCTCTTCATCTGATTTGCCACCTTTAATATCAAATTTTTTCTTTAGCCATGATTTAGGTTATCAAGTAAAAGTCTCTGTGACTCAGACCTCGCCCTGTATACCTCTCTTCTAGCCCAACGCTTGGCAGCCAAGTATTCCTCCTCGTTGCCACCCTTCTTCCACTCCCGGAAAAGCCTTATTTTCTCCTTAACTGCAGCTTCTACACCTTCATCCCGCCACCAAGTTACTTTATGTCTTGGTCTGCCTCTTGTCCAACCGTTTATTACATTAGTAACTCTCAAGAGGTTGTTCTTGAGGGCTCTGTATTGTTCATTAACGCCTCTGTCTACGGCTTCCTATTCAGCCACCACTCTCCTCATCTAGCTATAGAATGCATCCCTTACTACTTGGTTTTCCAGCTTCCATATTTTCCTCCTAGGTACATAAGTTCTCTTTTTTCATCACTGGTTCTTTAAGCACCATATCACAAATCAATACTTTGTGCTGCTGCACACTCCTCGCTTTCTACAACTTTAACATCCCTCACTAACCTCCTATCAACCTTCCTGACCAGAAAATAATCTATCTGACTGCTATTTCCCCCAGACTCGTACGTAATAAATCCATTCTCTCTTTTCCTAACATGTGTGTTGCACACAATCATGTTCGTTGCCTCCCCAAACTCGAGTATCCTTTTCTCTTCCGCATATCTTATACCATACGCACATCCCCCATGTACTCCTCCATAACCTTGAGCTGCTTCATCTACATGATCATTTAAGACCCCTCCCAAAACCACTTTCTCATCATCCCCCATGCCACCTACTACATATATTAAGTCATCTCAAAATCTATCTTTCTCTATCTCATCCAAGCCTGCCTATGGAGCATATGCTGATACAATTGCAGTCATCTTTCCACAGAACAAAATTTTCACTACCAATATCCTATCACTCACCCTCATAACATTTATGACATATTCCACCCATTTCTCTGCAACCAACACACACACACATACACACACACACACACACACAGAAAAATCTAAAAGTCAAGGAAATAAACCTAGATATACCATCACAAGTAGAACTGATTGCAGTAGAGATCGACACATCTGAAGGTAAAGTAACTGTAGCCAATTTGTATATGCCATCCAGATCAAACACATGGGAAAGAGACGAATATGAGGACCTGGCAGAGAGTTCCATTCAGAGTATAAGATCCTTGCTACATAAAATGGAGGAGAAATCGGAAAGAATTATACTAACTGGGGATTTCAGTACAAATATAAATTGGAATACTCTAGATATAAATAGCCAAGAAAGCTGTTGGGACCAAAAGCTCCTGGATCTCGTACATGAGTTTTTCTTAACGCAACATGTAAGGGAAACCACTAGAAAAAGAGGACTTGATGTACCTTCAGTGCTAGATCTAATATTTACTAGGCAAGAAAATGACATTGACAGTTTAATACATCACCCTCCACTCGGCAAAAGCGATCATGCAGTACTAAATTATAACTTCAGGATAGCATATGACATAGTAAACAGCAATGACAGTTACAAAAAGAGACTAAACTATAAAAAGGGAAATTATCAAGACCTAAAGAAGTATTTCTTAGAAGTTGATTGGAAAAATGAGCTTAGAGGACAAGATTTAAATGCTGGATATAAAAAATTTTGTGAATTTTATGAAATAGGAGTCCAGAAGTACATCCCACGGCACAAAGAAGCAGATAAGAAAATACAGAAATGGTTCAATACAGAATGTAAAAAATCAAAAGAAAGAAGAGATTTGTTGTGGAATAGATACAGAAGACACAATAGTGAAAGGGCGTATAATAATTACAAACAGGCAAGAAGCGACTATACAAGAATAAGGAGGGAAGCCCAAAAACAGTTTGAGGAGGATATAATAAATAAAAGTAGTGATCAACCAAAGCTGTTTTACAGCTATATCAGAAGCAAAACCAAAGTAAAAGATATAATACAATCCATCACGGACGAGGGAATCACTTATACACAAGAGAAAGATATTTGTGAAGCACTAAATAAGAATTTCCAATTAGTTTTTACAGAAGAAAAAAATTTTGAGAGGGACTATGTGGAACACGCATGTCCACACATACTACCAGATATACAAATAGCAGAAAAAGTAATACAGGAGGAGTTAAGTAGATTAGACAGAGGAAAAGCAAGTGATCCTGATGAAATTTCATGCTGGGTGTTACGAGAATGTGCAAAGGAGTTAAGTAAACCATTATTTTTAATTTTCAAGAAATCCTTGAGTCAAGGGAAACTACCTGATATTTGGAAAAAAGCAAATATAGTCCCCTTATTCAAGAAAGGAAATAGACAAAATCCTCTCAACTACCGACCAGTATCATGGACCAGTGTTGTAAGCAAGGTATTAGAAAAACTTATAAGAAAAGCTTGGGTAAATCATCTAGAAGAACACAGTATGATAACAGAAAGACAGTTTGGTTTCAGAAAAGGAAAATCATGTGTTACTAATCTGTTGAGCTACTATGACAGAGTAACAAACACAATACAGGAAAGGGAAGGATGGGTGGACAGTATCTATTTAGATTTCAAGAAAGCTTTTGACACAGTACCACACCAAAGACTTTTATGGAAGCTGTACCATCAAGGAGGAATTCGAGGCAAACTGTTTTGTTGGATGCAAGACTTTCTCATGAAAAGAGAAATGAGGACAGTACTAAGAGGAAACTACTCATCATGGAAAGAAGTGACTAGTGGAGTACCACAGGGTTCGGTGCTGGCACCAATCATGTTTCTAGTGTACATAAATGATATAAACAGTAACACTGGAAACGAGAGCTATCTGAATATGTTTGCAGATGATGCAAAAATACAAAGGAGAATTACTAGCACAGACTCTTGTAGGGAGCTACAAGAAGAATTAAATAAACTTCGTGAATGGAGTAGTACATGGCAAATTGAATTCAATGTGGACAAGTGTCATGTAATCAAGTTTGGTAAAAGTGGAAAAAGACCTGATTGGGATTATAAGTTAGGAAATAAAACCCTATACACATCAGAAAGAGAGAAAGACCTAGGTGTGATTATCAATAACAGACTATCTCCGGCTGACCACATCAGCCAGAAGGTACGGAACATGTATACACTGCTTGCAAATATGAGAATAGCATTCACATACATAAATGAAGACATGCTAAGAAGGATAATAACATCATTCATTAGACCAACCCTGGAATATGCATCAATAGTCTGGAGTCCTCATCTCAAAAAGCATATAGACAAGATTGAAAAAGTTCAAAGGGCCTCTACAATATGGATACCAAGCTTAAGGGACCTAAGCTACGAAGAAAGACTAAATAAACTGAATCTACCAACATTACAGGAGAGAAGGAAAAGAGGTGACATGATAATGCTATATAAGTGCATATCAGGAAAGGAGAAAATATACATAAATGATTACTTAACATATGGAGAAGCATCAGCAAGAGGACACTGCAAAAAACAGCATAAGAAGAGAGGTGATAAAGACGTAAGGAAATTCAGTTTCCCAAACAGAGCAATTGATCAATGGAATGCACTACCGAATGAAATAGTGTGTGCCAAAACAATTCACAAATTTAAGGATATGTACGATAAATATGGTCTAAGACACGGGACAATACGAGCTTGACTCATTCCTGTAAAGATACAATTAGGTAAGAACACACACACACACACACACACACACACACACACACACACACACACACACACACACACACACACACATATCCGTCTCCCTCCCCCCGTCCCAGAAAAAACAACTTATAGTAGAAATCCTTCCCAAAACTCTTTCTGGCCGATCCACCCCTGTACCGGATTTCCTGCAAACATGCCACATCTACCCACCTCCTACTGAATGCCTCGACGACTTCCCCTGCTCTTCCCCTCAAACTTCCCACATTCCATGAACCCACTCTCATCCCCCTGGGCGATTTAATGTCCTCAGGCTTGCTTTGAAACTTATTCTTGTATTTAGTCATCTATCTATCTATATACCTAGGCTGCTTCCCCCAAGGAAAGGGAGGTAGCCGAGACAGGACGACACACTCCCCATACCACAGGCCCCACTCACTGCACAGTCCCAGGTCCAGGCAATTGATCTGGGACCCCTAGCTTACCAGAGGTAGTGGCCTCGGGGCACCCTGCCAGGACAGCTGCAGGGACACCCTCCAAGTGCGCCTTGGCACGGCAACTGTCCCTCCATTATAAACCCACTGATAGGGCTGTCACGGGGTTTATAAAATAAATGCTTATATTATTTAATTGATAATAATGTTCAATAATATTGAAGAGCAGGGACAATGATTGCCTTGCTAAATCAAGCAACGATTACTTTACGCTGACTTGCTTCGCACGATTCTCTAAGAACGAGAATTTATAAACTTTCTCAACAGTACACAGCAGAGACTAATTACTCAATTGCTGTTTATTAGTACTGTTAGCCTCTGGAGAAAGTTACTTCACCCCTGACAATAAATAACTAATACTAATAATAGTATCAGGTTCTTGCTGATGCTTAACTCCTAGAAGGCACAACGGATTTTAAACTTAATACAACAAGACTGGCCTAAGTACCAGTTACGAATAGCAAAACGTTTATGCAAGCTAGGAGCTATATGGGAAATAAGCTTAATTATGGAGAAATGAAACAAGAGTTTACATTACATTAAGCTCAAGCAAAAGAACTGTTAAATTTATTGATTACAAAATAAATTTCAAACGTACATTTCAAAATCAAATCAATGAGATCGCACTCACTCACTCACTCAAAAGCTAAATTCTTACGCCTAGGAAAAACACCTTAACTAAGCTCTTAAGACTAGGAAAACGAAAAGAAATACTGGTCAATGAATGCGGTGTATCACCCAAAGAAGAGTGGAGGTCTGGAGAACTGTAGTCTAGTGGAGCCTGGGTTGACCTCTCACTTCTGGAGCACAGTACCTCTCTCCGTCTCAACAAACACTGGACTGAATAAACTCGTGGGAAAGAAAGGAGAACGCTAGGCCGCATTTTTTAACGGCTAGAGTGAGTGAAACGCGCCCAAAACAAATTGCTCAGTGGCAGCGCTAATGTCTCACACAAAGACGATCACTTATGACACAGAAAAATTGATTTGAAAGGACTCCCGCCGATGAGCGGTTAACTGAACGATAAACTGGGATTCCACTTGAGTTCGCGGTTTCCCACAAAAGCGAATGTCACTAGCCAACTCATGACATTACGCCCCATCAAAATCAAATCTTTTTTCCTTCAGAAAAAAAATTTCAATATGCATACATATAAATCCTAGCTTAGTCACACAAGATTCACACTGTGGTGTGTGTGCTATCCTGCTACAGGAGAAAGTCGCAGTCGCCAGTGAGCGAAAAAAAAACTCGTATTTACGTTAATAGAAACAAGCTTGAGGGAAAAAACTCCGTGACGACGGTGAAAATCCTGTACTCAGGTCAAACTGAACGAAAAGTCACTACATTTACACTGACAACTAATTGTTGTGTAGCGTGGTGTATGTAATACACGGTGTAGGTGTGACAGTTGTAGTGTAACTGTACCTATGTGTAAAATGACACAGTAAATAATAACATGGCGACAGTAAAGGCAGAGGAGAAGAGGCGGCAGCATGCGGCAGATGATCAGCTGGCCCGCACAGCAAAACTGCTACACCCATTGCTGTACCTGCAAAATCAATTGAGGTGGAGCATCAAAAGTGTCAATGAGACAAAAATTCTTATTACAATTACTCTCTCTGCCTAGCAATCAGTACATGCTACAAAAAGTACGCTCTAGCTGAAAAATACAAGTGACAGCCTAAGCATCGTACATTCGAGGTCGCCATTAATTATAGCACACGATTAGTGTCGGCAAGTTGAGAATCCTTGTGCAAACTCAGGCTTCCGTAGCCTCGAACTGCACACGGGTCCTCAACCTGTGCCTTAACCTACAGTACTTATATTCATATCGGGGAGCTGAGAATCCTTGTGCAAACTTGAGCTTCCGTGGCCTCGAGTCGCCTCTGCGGAGTTCTCACTTCCCCCTTAACCTACAGTACTTATATTAATATCGGGGAGCTGAGAATCCTTGTGCAAACTCAGGTCTTCCATAGCCTCGAGTCGCCTCTGCGGGGTTCTCTCTCGAACTTCCCCCTTAACCTACAGTACTTATATTAGTATCGGGGAGCTGAGAATCCTTGTGCAAACTCGGGTCTTCCATAGCCTCGAGTCACCTCTGCAGAGTTCTCTCTCAAACATCCCCCTTAACCCACGGTACTTATATTAGTATCGGGGAGCTGAGAATCCTTGTGCAAACTCGGGTCTTCCATAACCTCGGGTCGCCTCTGCGGAGTTCTCTCTCGAACTTCCCCTTTAACCTACAGTACTTATATTAGTATCGGGGAGCTGAGAATCCTTGTGCAAACTCGGGTCTTCCATAGCCTCGAGTCGCCTCTGCAGAGTTCTCTCTCGAACTTCCCCCTTAACCTACGGTTCATAATATGTATGTACAGGCCCTGGACATAATGTGTCCTGTGGGGCCAATGGGCGAGACGTCAGGTCTGCACCCACTTCACCACTATCCTGTCTCTCAACTGACTCAGAGATTACAGGTGTGGTTACGAACAGCATAGGAAGGACATGTTCCTGATTAGTGGTGTTACTTTGACACACACTGCAGGAACGAACAAAACTATCTATGTCTCGTCCCATCCCTGGCCAGAAAAAGTCAGCTCGGATACGGCCCTGGGTCTTCCTTTTGCCCATGTGACCTCCTGAGGCTGAACAATGACCCCATTGTAACACTGCTAGGCGGTACTTGGCAGGAACGACAAACTGCAGTCGAACCTCGCTCTCGGGTGTTCGTGACTCACGGTAGAGCCGTCCTTGTTTGCATAGGAACTTGGCTCGACCTCCCCGTGAATACTTAATCACTCGACCCTTTTGTTTGTTCCGCACGGCAGCAAGTGTTGGGTCAGAATGTTGCTCTTATACAACAAGTTGACTACACATCAGATCTTGCGGCGATTCAATGATCACTGGGGTGACACAGTCTGGAGCCTCAGCCATGGCTCGTGTTAAAGCAGCAGCCGAAGTCTGAGTAGCTTCATGTTCGGTGCAACTATCCTTGACACCGGAAATATTGCCTACTATAAGGTCAAATAAAGGTTCTGGCATGACAACTGCAAGTGTCGTACCAGTATAAAATGGAGATGCCACCTGGATACATGCCTCAGGGAACAATCTCACTGATCCATCAATAAGGTTTGCATGGATCTGTCGACCTGTATACTGCTCAGGCCGAACTAGACTCTGCTTGACAGAGCAACCTGAGGAACCATTATCTCTCAGGACCTTCACAGGAATGTCTCCCACAAACCCTGGCTGAACAAGGAAGGTACTGTCACCTGTGGGAGGGCCTGTGGAGGAAGCAGCTAGCCACTCATGAGGCTGCTGAATTGATGCGGCAAACATTGTGCCTTGTGAATTATATACTTGGGAAGATGGAACAATGGCCATCTGTGGAGGGGGGTTCACTGTCACTGTGGGACTAGTGAACTGTGGGAGAGTACCCATACTGGTAGGGACGTGACCACCGTGCTGCTGCTGAGGAATGAAGGCTGCGTTCGCTTCCTACCTCTTTTGAGCTGGTGGTGAAAAAGTTTGTCCCGATGGTCGGTTGCGTGGCTGATACTGCTGCTGGTTAGGGTACTTGTTGTACCGCCTCCACTCAGGTTTCTGAGTGTTTTGCCCCTGGTCCTTCCACTGCGGTTTTGGACCTTGGCCATTATTCTGAGAATGGCCTTGTTGCTGGGATTCAGTCTGAGATGGCTTCCCAGACTTGGCAGTATCTTTTCTGCTCCAGGTGTTTTGCTTACGAGTTTGATACCCGTATGCAGTGAAATACGCGTCAGCCTTTTATGCCATTTGGCTGGCATCTTTCACCTGGCAGATCTTAAGCTGTGCTATGAGCTCAGCAGGCCACGACCTCTCTAGCTGTGTATGCAGCATAAGGTCAATTATCCCCTCACGCATGGAAGGAGTTTCATCTTTCTCCATCCACTCACCTAAGTAAGCAGTGAGACGGTCGAGGAACTGAACAGCTGTCTCCTTGTCTTGGAGACGAGCTCGCATGAACTGAACTTTGGCATCGTCTACTGTGAGACCATACGCCTTAATGAGTGCAGCTTTCATCATCTCATACGTGAGATTGTCTCCACGAATTCTGTGGAGAATATCGAGGGCAGGGCCCTCAAATAAACTAAGAAATTGGAGCCGCTTAGCTGCCTCATCCAGTTGATACATGTCTGCCATGTCCTCAAAACGAGCTATGTACGGCTCGATTCGCTCGCCTTCCTTGTATGAAGGAAGCTTGATGCGTGGGGTCGCCAAGACATGTGCAGGGAGAACGCTAGTGGAGCTTGGATTAACTGCACCAGATGTGTCTGAAGCCAAGGAATCTCGCTTGAGCTTCAGCACTTCAAGTTCATGTTTTTCGTGTGCTTCTCGCTCGGCACGTCGTGTTCTCGTTCTCTGTCTCGTTGTTCATGCTCGTATTAGCGCTGTTCTCGCTCGTGTTCGCGTTGTTCTCACTCATATTCGTGCTGAATCTTACGCTCTTCACGAGCATCATTCTTGCGCTGCTGGTCCATATTATGCCGTGAGAGTATGTACTCTTTAATTTCAGTTGGGTCTGTAAAAATACAGTGGTAGCCATGTCGCTAATTTACTGAGCAAACCGAAACTGAGCACTGACTGCTTCGCAAACGAATGCTAGTAACACAAGTAAAGAATACAGACACAAGCTAGTGGTGACCAGTCTTATCTAGTTAACTGGAAAAGAATAAAGCAAAAATGCAAATAACTGAGAAGACTCAATAATTAACACAATAGGTACGGCGGCTACCCATGAGCGAATAAAATCGTCTGGCGTTACCAAAAATAAAGTACTAAATAGAGTCAAGCACTCTATGGATAATAAAGCAAAAATTCACTTGCTAAACCAACGGTAAACACCAGTAAGCTTGTGCCTACAAACTTTAATGATAAATACCTAAATATGAACGAGTGAGTATTATCTCGTGAATAGCCTTAGAGCTAGGAGTTAATATCCTGGAATGAGGTCGCCAATTGTCACGGGGTTTTTAAAATAAATGCTTATATTATTTAATTGATAATAATGTTCAATAATATTGAAGAGCAGGGACAATGATTGCCTTGCTAAATCAAGCAACGATTACTTTACGCTGACTTGCTTCGCACGATTCTCTAAGAACGAGAATTTATAAACTTTCTCAACAGTACACAGCAGAGACTAATTACTCAATTGCTGTTTATTAGTACTGTTAGCCTCTGGAGAAAGTTACTTCACCCCTGACAATAAATAACTAATACTAATAATAGTATCAGGTTCTTGCTGATGCTTAACTCCTAGAAGGCACAACGGATTTTAAACTTAATACAACAAGACTGGCCTAAGTACCAGTTACGAATAGCAAAACGTTTATGCAAGCTAGGAGCTATATGGGAAATAAGCTTAATTATGGAGAAATGAAACAAGAGTTTACATTACATTAAGCTCAAGCAAAAGAACTGTTAAATTTATTGATTACAAAATAAATTTCAAACGTACATTTCAAAATCAAATCAATGAGATCGCACTCACTCACTCACTCAAAAGCTAAATTCTTACGCCTAGGAAAAACACCTTAACTAAGCTCTTAAGACTAGGAAAACGAAAAGGAATACTGGTCAATGAATGCGGTGTATCACCCAAAGAAGAGTGGGAGTCTGGAGAACTGTAGTCTAGTGGAGTCTGGGTTGACCTCTCACTTCTGGAGCACAGTACCTCTCTCGGTCACAACAAACACTGGACTGAATAAACTCGTGGGAAAGAAAGGAGAGCACTAGGCTGCATTTTTTAACGGCTAGAGTGAGCGAAACGCGCTCAAAACAAATTGCTCAGCGGAAGCGCTAATGTCTCACACAAAGACGATCACTTATGACACAGAAAAATTGATTTGAAAGGACTCCCGCCGATGAGCGGTTAACTGAACGATAAACTGGGATTCCACTTGAGTTCGCGGTTTCCCACAAAAGCCAATGTCACTAGCCGACTCGTGACAAGCGCAGCCTCCTGGGACGCTACTCCCAGGTTCAGGCCCCTCTCTATTGGGCGGAAGCGGGAGCCTGGGAACCGCAATGCCCTGTACCCTATAGCATAGGTTCGAGCCCCATCTCGCCCCTGACCCATGATCTATGCCGGCGGAACCTCCGTCACGCTCCCCCCCCCCAAAAAAAAAAAGTCCTCCACTAGGTAGCGGGGGCAAAGTTTTCTGGCCGCATGCCTTTGCTGGCGCCAGCCCCTGTAACGTAGTGGGATATGTTGTGTGAAATGTAAAGTGCATGTGGTGTAGTGCATAAGATAGTTAGAGGAAATGTTTGGGAGAGTATGCTGGTCTACTCTCCATGTTACTGTCACTGAAAAGGTCGGCAATGGGGGATGATTAGATAGCTAGTGTAAAAGGAGTTCCAGCTCTCCCTATCACTAGCATTCCCATTCCCCTCGGGATACCACCCTGTTCGGCCCGTGCTACAGCCTCCGCCTAAATGAACTTATTTTTTTATTTCTTTAGTTTTTCCTTCCTCCATTCATTGTCTCTTTAAAAAATACTAATGGCGGTACCATCCCTAAACTAAGGTGTTAATTAATATCTAGTTCAATTGATCTCTTAACCCCTAAGCTTTTCTTTTTCCTCATACAATCCCCAGACAAATTTGTTCACCTTGAATCAGATATCTAGTATACCGGTATTCCTTTTACTATAACTTGGCTTGCCATCTTTCCGTCTTGAAAATCCAAAATTGCCATCTCTCCATCTTGAATGTTACTATAACACGAGCCTGGCACTTGAATATGATGCTGGTCAAGAAGAAGTGTTGTCTAAATGATGTAGAGCCGTAGTATTGTCTGAGACTGACATTATGTATGTGAAATGGCAAAAAGATGAAAATTTTTTTAAGGAGAAAATAGTATAGTGAAGTAGTCAGTAAAAGCTATATCTAACCCTTTAACACAGAAGATTCTTCCCTAAGCTGTATAGGTTACAATGATACAGAACTCCCACCCACGTCCAGTGCGGCCACTTGTATTGCCTACGGTGATATAGAAATCCCACCCACACCCACTGCCACCACTTGTATGGGTTACAATGATACAAAACTCCCACCTACACCCACTGCCACCACTTGTATGGGTTACAATGATACAAAACTCACACCCACATCCACTGCCACCACTTGTATGGGTTACAATGATACAAAACTCACACCCACATCCACTGCCACCACTTGTATGGGTTACAATGATACATAACTCCCACCTACACCCACTGCCACCACTTGTATGGGTTACAACGATACAAAACTCACACCCACATCCACTGCCACCACTTGTATGGGTTACAACGATACAAAACTCACACCCACATCCACTGCCACCACTTGTATGGGTTACAACGATACAAAACTTTCACCTGCATCCAGTGGGGCCACTTGTATCTGTTACAGTGATACAAAACACCCACCCGTGGCAGCAAGCATTTAGTGCGGACGCGGACTTAGGCTGAGCAGGATAAAACTTCAGAAAATTGGTGAGATAAAATAGACTTCAGGGCCGTTTTGTGGGTGGCATAACAGGCTTCGTAGCACTTCCTCCCCAGGGAATTGTTCTTCACTTAAAACTTATTCTCTTTCCTGGAAGGGTTTCCATCTGAGTGATGATTGGGGTTCATTGCTCACTTAATGCCACTCAGGGGTTAGTGAGGCTGGTCACCCTTGCCTTAATGTCAGGACTGAGAACCCAAGCCGTGGGCCCCTCCAATATATATATATATATATATATATATATATATATATATATATATATATATATGAATTGTAAAGTAGGGAATGTGAAGGTGGATGGAATAGTTGGTGAGTCGGGTGTGCCTGCTGAGATAGATGAGAATGGCAGTGCGTTAGTGGACATTTGTGCTGGGAGGGGGTTGGTGATAGCCAATACCCTCTTCAGGCACAAAATGATCCACAGGTATACATGGCGAGCGATGAGAAGGGTGGGTGGTGAACTGAATGAAAGGAAGGCAAGGATTGATTATGTGTGTGTGGATGAAACGATGCAAAGAAGTGTAATGGATGCAAGGGCTTATAGAGGATTGGGGAGTGGACTTTCTGACCACTACTTGGTGATGGCCAGAATCAAGATACAAATAAGATGGAGTAATAGAAGAAGGGAAAGACGAGAGGATGGAGTAATTGCAAGGGGATTGGAAAGGTTACAAGAGGATGAGATAAAGGCAAAATAAAAGAAAGAAGTGGAGGAACGATTGGGCAAATATGAATTGGAGCAGATGTAACAGGATATTCACAGAAGAAATATGTGCAGCATGTGATGTGATGTGTGGGATGAAGAGAAGACGGAGGGGGGTGCAAGGAACAGCTTGGTGGAATGAAGAGGTGAGACAGGCTGTGGCACAAAAGAAGAAAACATACAATGAATGGATGAGAAATAGGGGAGTGGAAGAAGTTGAGAGGCGGAAGAGTTATATGTAGAAAGAAAAAGAGAGGTAAAAAGATTAGTAAGAGAGAGTAAGAAGAGAGTGGATGAGGAATTTGGAAGGAATTTGACTGTACAGTGGAGGGACTGTAAGAAAATGTTCTGGAAAAAGGTGAAAAGAGTAAGACAGGGTGGAAGTGAAGTTAGCAGGGGAGTGAAAGATAAAAATGGTAGATTACTAGTGGAGAAGGGAGAAAAAGTGAGCAGATGGAGAGAACACTTTAAGGAATTGTTGAACATAGAGGATGGAAGTGATGCAAGTATAAGTGGCTGGGGAATGGCTGGGAGAAGGAGGGAGGTGAGAAGACAGGAGGAAATCAGTAGGATAGAAGGTGTGGAAGCAATGAAGAAAGTTAAATTGGGGAAAGACCCAGGAATTGACAGAGTGTGTGGTGAAATGTTGAAGCATGGGGGAGAGACGGTACTAGAATGGATGTGGAAGATGTGCAGATTGGCCTGGTAGGAATGTAGAGTTCCGGAGGATTGGAAGTCAGGTATAATTATTCCCTTGTACAAAGGAAAAGGGGAAAAAGAAGTGTGTGGTAATCATTGGGGCATTTGTCTTCTTAGTATAATAGGAAAAGTGTATGGCAGAATACTTATTGACAGAGTTAGGGAAATAACAGAGGAATTAGTTGGAGAAGAACAGGGAGGCTTTAGGAAGGGAAGAGGTTGTGTAGATCAGATATTCATTCTTAGATCTTTAGTGGAAAAGTTTCTAGAGAAGAGAAAGAAGTTGTATGCGGCTTTCATGGATTTGGAGAAAGCATATGACAGTGGTGGATAGACAAGGATTGTGGAAAGTATTAAGAATATATGGAGTAGATGGGAAGTTGCTGAATGCTGTGAAGAGTATGTATGATGGTGCTAAGTCTGCAGTGCGTGTGGATGGTGAACTGAGTGAATTTTCTCTTTGAAGACTGGGTTGAAACAGGGATGTGTCATGTCTCCATGGTTGTTCAATCTGTACATGGATGGGGTAATAAAAGAGGTACAAGGTAGGGTACTTGATGTTGGAGTGGCCCTGGTGAGAAAGGGTAGTGTTTGGAAACTCCCTGTACTGTTGTTTGCAGATGATACTGTGTTGTTGAGTGAAGACGAAGGGGAGCTGCAAGGCTTGGTGGATGAGGTTGGGAGAGTGTGCAAGAAACAGAATCTAAAGGTGAATGTAGGGAAGAGTAAAGTGATGGTCTTTGAGAGAGGTGAAGTCAGTGAATGTACAGCGAGGTTGGATGGTGAGGAATTGGAAAATGTGAATACGTTTAAGTACTTGGGTAGTGTGATGAGTAAGGATGGAGGTTTGGAGGGTGAAGTGCTTGAAAGGGTACAACAAGGAAGAGAGGTTGCTGGTTCCTTGAAAGCAGTGATAAGAAACAGGGAGGTGAGCATGGAAGTGAAAAAGTTACTATATGAGAGTATTGTGATACCAACTCTAACGTATGGAAGTGAAGCATGGACGTTGTTGGAAGGGCACAAGTCAAGAGTGAGAGCAGTGGAAATGAGTTATTGAAGAGCAGCCTGTGGAGTCACATGGAGAGACAGGCCGACAAATGAGGATATAAAGGAGCGTTGTGGTGTGGATGTGGATGTGATAGGAAGCGTTAGGAGGAATACACTGGGGTGGTTTGGCCATGTGGAGAGGATGGAGGGTGAAAGACTGACGAAGAGAGTGTGAGTGCGGTGGAGGGGGGGAGCGGGAGGGGGAGGCCGAGGATGAGATGGAGGGATAGGGTGGAGAGGTATATGAGAGAGGGTGGTGTGAGTTGGGAGCAGGGCAGTGAAATGGCGGGGGACAGGGCGACGTGGAGGCGATTTGTTTGTGGCCACCCCGAACGGGATTGAGGCGTCTGGCAATAGATAGATAGATAGACTCATTATTATCTTTATTTTCGGCAAAATCGAGGCTTAACAGTCATCGGCAAGTTCTTTATGAAATGTTATAAAATTATTTGCACACATCATTTTTGAAACGCGATTTGTACTAACATTTCGACAATTTTTAATGTCGTTTTTCAATTAACTTGTAGCCAAAAACTCGCATGTAGCCAATTTCAGGCCGTGAGAATCAGACGGGTATAGTAGTCCTGGTTCTGGATGTTGAGGCCCGTATACATTTGACAGTTGATTTGAATATGGGTATCCCAAGCTTCAAGATTCAGCTAGATGGAATTCCAAAATTTGTAGCGTAAGCCAAAAACCGCCATTTTCCACAATGGCCCCCATCAGGCCAGAGCCAAATAAGAAATGTATTTTGAGAGGAACGCAGTAGATAATGATATTGGTGTCTATTGCAGGGTTTGCAGGAATGCCCGATACAGTGGTGGCGACAGAACCATGTCAGACGTTGATTAGGTACTGACAACCAAGATGGCCACCATGCAAAATCAGTCATACATGAAAGCGTGTATTAGTTTTGATAAATGTAACAGGAGAATGATTTTGGTATTTATTATGGACTTTCAGGTATATGCAACCTATTGGTGATGTCGGTAACTGTGCTGTTTCATCAGATATGAAGCTGGAACAATCGACACAGAGATCATTAAAGAGTCTATGGGGCATTGTGGGCCAAACAAGAAATATTGCGATCATAGCTGAGTGGCAGTTTATGTTCCAAGAGATTGTTCTTATCTCAAATATCTTCAGGGAGATGATGAATGATGTATCAATGAATCACAGCGAGTCAGCAAGAGTTCTTCATGAACTCGCTCGTCGCAGAGCTAACCACCTCAACGAAAACGTGTGTAGAGATAAGGGCAATCCTTACATCGTTAAGGCTTTAGGAATCTAGCACCACAACCCAAACAGTTGGCAGATGATGCAGAGGCAGTACTGTTGCTTCCGATACAAGAGCGTGGAGATCAACCCGTTAAACAATTCCGAAAAGAGTACGAATAGCTCCTACAGAAGACAAGCAAGCTATCCATTGCTATATCAAATTGAAATCTACCGCAAATTGGCCACAAAATAACCTCTGCGATGGCTACAACTGAAACTCTATCACTCAAGACTGTGTAGCAGCAGCTCAGCGTGACACTCAGACCGTACAAGAGCGGGGCATTGCACTCGACTCTGTCGTAGCCCATGATATTATCCCTATATCTAGAATATTTGAAGGTGACCTCCCTTCCAAACCTGCAAGAACACACTGACTGCTGCTCTGGAGACGTATTTGACAGAGGATGACATGCATTTTCCTGGTGGAGACATTCGTTATCTTAGGTTGTATGTCTATTATTCCGTAATTTCCAAACTTAACATTGTTTGGAACAGATATGCTCTCTCTGTTGCCCGCTCAACTTGTCCCAGGACCAGCCTCCACATCGTATTTGACATCTGCCTGGAGATAGCCATCAAAGCCGGGGAAAGGCTTCGTCATTTTGGCGGACTGGGTTCTGTTGACCTTGCTCAGATCACTGCAAATGTTCCCATACCACAGCAGCTTGACAAGGTTTGAACATCACTGACCAAAAAAAAACAAGTTCCAACAGCTTGCCCCCCAGTTGACATCAACTCCTGAGCTGGTGAAACTGACTGTCGTGCTTAGCAGCTGCATCACAGATGACGAAGTTGTGCTGGCACAGTTGCTGCATGCAGGCAGATTGTTAGTCCCGGTGTCTGTGACAGAATCTACTGAAGCACTGACATGTGTACAAGAAGCTGATGATTGCTTAGTATTTTACTGTGTGTGTGGGAGGTGGTTCATGGGAGTCGTCGGCTGTTCAATGATGCATACACAACTGTGCGATAATTTCACTGTATCCCTCAATGGCGCGCGAGTTGTGGGTAGAGTGTGGCTCTGGTGAACATACTGTAGGTGTCACATACCATTACATATTTCGACAGATAACCTGGCAGTGGGACTGTGCGGGACCATAGTGAAGGCGCATGTTCTCACTGCAATGATGCATTCAGTAAGGCTGGATCAAAACACACGGCTCTTTCCAGTGACACACAGAAATTCCTATGCAATCTTGCAGAGTCGCATCACTTAACTGAAGAGGTAGCACAGAAAGCTTGAAAGTATCTTGCTGTTGTGTGGGCTGGTGCAAAGTCGAAAACAAAATCTCGGACTTCAACCGATTCGAGTGGAGTGCCATTTCCTACCTGCAGCGTCGATACCCCTGGAAGCCTTACCCCTCACATTTATGGCCATGTCAAGAGAGCTTTACTTACTGTAGGTAAGGTCCTGTGCCTGCTGGATGACTCTACTCGACTCCAGATCCAGTGAACTATAGCTGGATGATTGACAGTGACATCCTCTTGCCTACAAAATCTCTAAACCACTACTACATGGAATGATTGTCATCTGTAAATTGATGATAAAGTGTGACACAAAGTAATGCCCATACAAAAAAGCAGGACAAAACTGCGTGACCATTTGTTACAATCAGTGTGTTAAAAAAAAAAAAACAGCCAGCCTATTAGGTCACAAACATCTTGGGTTGCACAGACAGATCAGTAAAGTAAATTTTTGCACTTCATTCAGTGTCTGGATGAAACATGACAATCTGATTAACTAAAATATAATACCAACGGAGTCGTTATTTATGATAATGATTCAATTAGTATGCAAAGAAAACTCTGTGTAAGTAAGAATTTAATTAAGATCAGCACAAAGCTACAAATAATCTTGTTAGGTGATCAGTGTTAACTGAATTTATACTGATATATTCTCTTGTAGTATACCATGTAATCTCTTCCAACGGACTTATTATAAAGTAATTAACCTTATTATTAGCCAATTTTACCGCTTTCTGTGCTTTAAAACATATGTTCATAACATAACTAGCCATAGACACCAAAATTATCTTTCTAATAGGTATATGTCAAAAGTAATACAGGTTTTCAGGTTTAACGGGCTTCGTGTGGCAACCGTCCTGGTTTTCGGTAAGTATGCAATGTTTGACGATTTTTGATGCCATCACTGTATCGGGTATACCTGAAAAACCTATATTAAACACGAAAATTATCTGTCCACTTCCTTGCTGTGAAAATTATTCACATTTCTCATTTGGCTCTGACATGATGGAGGCCATTTTTGAAAATGACGGTTTGCAGCTTACGTCACAAATTTCGAAATTCCATGTAATAGATTCTTGAGGCTAAGCTAAGGGTCTCCCATACTTAAATCACCAGTCAAACTCTGTGCCTTCGGAAATGTGTACGGGACCTGCATATCCGGAACCAAGACTAATAGTGTGTTGTATGGAAGAAAATATGTTATATGTATGGCTATATTTTTTTTCTTAGGCATGGAAGACGAAACCAAAAGCCAGGAACCCGCAAATTGTTTCCTCCATGAAAAAACAAAAACAAGATAACAGAGACCCAAATTCAAGGTCCGTTGATTTCATCTGATCTGTTTTACTCTTCTGAAACATATCAGGTTCTTGTATAATTTATTTCACGAGGAGAAAATACCTTCGTATGTTGTATATGGAGATGAAAGTTATTAGCCCTGCTGGAAATACAATATGCGAAATACTGGAAGACATTATGCCCTTGCGATAAGTTTGTGGCCACCCCTTACGGGATTAAGGCGTCTGGCCATAGATAGATAGACAGATAGATAGATAGGCAGATAGACAAATAGATAGACAGATAGATAAACAGTTAGATTTGTCTTGTATGCTATGAGTGGGAATATCTAATTCTGCTGAGCCGGAGTAATATTTATCTTAAAATGTTGGATGTGGTTATTATCCTGGGGTGTTCTCTGTGTCTAATACTTTTGTTTGCTGAGTGAGGGTAATAGCTTGGTGTGTTTTGTGTGTGTAATATCTTTGTATGGTGTGTGAGGGTAATATCTTGATGCGTTATGTGTGTATAATGTTTTGATAGGTTAGGTATAGGTACTGTTTTATGTGTTGTGTGTAATATCATTGTATATTGTGTGTAGGTAATATCTTGGTGTGTTGAGTGTGTAATATTTTTGTATGTTGTGTGAGGGTAATACCTTGATGTGTTATGTGTGTATAATACCTTTGTATAGTTATGTGTGTATAATATTTTCATGTGTTGTATATAGGTATTATCTTATGTATTGTGTGTAATATTGTATATTGTGTGTAGGTAATATCTTGGTGTGTTGTGTGTAGGTAATATCTTGGTGTGTTGTGTGTAGGTAATATCTTGGTGTGTTGTGTGTAGGTAATATCTTGGTGTGTTGTGTGTAATATCTTGGTGTGTTGTGTGTAGGTAATATCTTGGTGTGTTGTGTGTAATATCTTGGTGTGTTGTGTGTAATATCTTGGTGTGTTGTGTGTAATATCTTGGTGAGTTGTATGTTGGTAATATTTTGGTGTGTTGTGTGTAATATCTTGGTGAGTTGTATGTTGGTAATATCTTGGTGTGTTGTGTGTGTAAGTATTATCTTGGTGTGTTGTGTGTAGATAATATCTTCGTGTGTGTGTGTGTGTGTGTGTGTGTGTGTGTGTGTGTGTGTGTGTGTGTGTGTGTGTGTGTGTAAGTAATATCTTGGTGTGGTGTATGTGGGTAATATCTTGGTGTGTTGTGTGTAATATCTTGGTGTGTTGTATGTGGGTAATATCTTGGTGTGTTGTAAGTAATATCTTGGTGTGTTGTATGTTGGTAATATCTTGGTGTGTTGTGTGTAATATCTTGGTGTGTTGTGTGTAATATCTTGGTGTGTTGTAAGTAATATCTTGGTGTGTTGTATGTGGGTAATATCTTGGTGTGTTGTATGTTGGTAATATCTTGGTGTGTTGTATGTGGGTAATATCTTGGTGTGTTGTATGTTGGTAATATCTTGGTGTGTTGTGTGTAATATCTTGGTGTGGTGTATGTTGGTAATATCTTGGTGTGTTGTATGTAATGTCTTGGTGTGTTGTATGTTGGTAATATCTTGGTGTGTTGTGTGTAATATCTTGGTGTGGTGTATGTTGGTAATATCTTGGTGTGTTGTGTGTAATGTCTTGGTGTGTTGTATGTTGGTAATATCTTGGTGTGTTGTATGTAATATCTTGGTGTGGTGTATGTTGGTAATATCTTGGTGGGTTGTGTGTAATATCTTGGTGTGTTGTATGTTGGTAATATCTTGGTGTGTTGTGTGTAATGTCTTGGTGTGTTGTATGTGGGTAATATCTTGGTGTGTTGTGTGTAATGTCTTGGTGTGTTGTATGTGGGTAATTCCTTTTAATGTTGTATCAGGGTAACATTTTTATGTTGTATGTGGGTAGACTGTAGCACCAGTCGAGCAGGGCAGTACTCCCGAGGTGGATGGAACGCTAATGACAGGGAGTGCTGGAGCTCCCGTTTCATCAACCCTCAGGACTAGTTCCTGACCATCTCCCTTTGCTGAACTTTTTCAGTGTCTCAGCTACACAGAGAGTAGGCCAGCATGCTCTCCAGTACAAATTTCTCTAACTATCTACACCAAACTACATGCACAGTACACACTACACTTCCTTTTCCAAAATTCAAAAAATTATGGCGTCTTATCACCAAGCCTCGGAGTCCCCAGGGGGGGGGACCATATGTGCCCCCACCATCCGCCCCTCTCCCGGTGACGACTCGAGGTGCCTGGAACCACTGTCTGACTCTCTTCTTCATTTCTGCAACATTCGCGGCCTTTCCTCTTTCGCTCTGTTGAGCACCACCTCTCCTCCTCTAAAACTCACCTTCTTTTTCTAACTGAGACTCAGCTGTCTGAGGCAACTGACAGCAAACCCTTTTCTGTATCCTCCTACTTTCTCTATACTCATTTCAAAGCCAAAGGTGAATGTTGTGTATATGTATGCAACGACTTATCTTGCTCTCGTGTTCCTGAACTCGATTCTTCTGAATTCTCTACACTCTGGCTTCGGCTTTCCTGTCTTTCTCTGACTAAATACATCTGTGCTGTTTACTTATCTCCTAATTCTACTGACTATCAAAATTTCTTCGACTATCTTACTTCTACGATGGAACACATTCTATCCATTTCTCCTTTCCCTGAAATCTCCATTCTAGGAGATTTCAATGTTCACCACCACCTTTGGCTCTCCTCTCCTTTCACTGATCCACCTGGTGAACAAGCGTACATCTTTTCTATCCTTAATGACCTAGAGCAGCTTGTACAGCACCCTACCCGTATCCCCGACCGCCTTGGAGAGAGCTCCAACATACTTGACCTCTTCCTCACAACTAATCCTTCTGCTTACCCTGTTAATCTTTTCTGTCCGTTGGGCTCCTCCGTTCACAACCTTATTACCTTAACCTGTCCTATCACTCCGGTATGGCCTGTGGACCCTCCAGGGAAACGTCATCTGTGGCATTTTGGAGTCACGGACTGGGAGGCCCTCAGGCAGTACTTCTTTGATTTTCCCTGGAATGATTATTGCTTCCATGGCCGTGAGCCATCTGAGTGTGCCTTGCGCATTACAGAGGTTATTCTCTCGGGCATGGAAGCATACATTCCTTTCTCATATCCTTTGACTAACGCAAGAAAGCCTTGGTTTAATCACGCTTGTTCTAATGCTGTCCACAACAAGGAGAGGGCCTACAAAAGGTACCGGAGCCAACCCACCCCTGAACCACATCATCATTACGTTTCTGCCCGGAATCGTGCTAAGTCTGTTCTTCGCTCTGCTAAAAATAATTTCATCCGTACTAAATGCTCTCAACTCTCCAACTCGAATTCTTCCCGCTCCTTCTGGCACCTTGCCAAAAACCTTTCTAACAACTTTACCTCATCATCCTTCCCTCCTCTTTTCTACTTTGATGGTTCTGTAGCTATTTCTTCTACTGATAAAGCAGATCTCTTTGCACAGACTTTCTCCTCCAATTCCACCTTAGACGATTCCGGTGCTGTTCCTCGTTCACTTCCCCCCTCTGACTTCCTCATGGCTGACATTAAAATTTCTTCAGCTGATGTATTTTCTGCCATCACTGGCCTCAGTACCAACAAGGCATATGGGCCTGATGGGGTCCCTCCTGTTGTTCTGAAGAACTGTGCTTCTGTGCTTACACCCTGCCTAGGCAAACTCTTTCGCCTTTGTCTGTCAACTTGTACCTTTCCTTCTTGCTGGAAGTTTGCTTTCATTCAGCCAGTCCCAAAGAAGGGTGACCACTCCCAACCCTCCAACTATCGTCCAATTGCTTTAACGTCCTGTATTTCAAAAGTTTTCGAGTCAATTTTCAATAGAAAAATTTTAAAGCATCTTTCCTATCACAACCTTCTTTCTGATCATCAGTACAGGTTCCATCAGGGACGCTCCACTGGCGATCTTCTCACCTACCTTTAAGACTCCTGGTCATCCTCCTTTCGGGACTTTGGTGAAAGCTTTCCCATTGCACTTGACATCTCAAAGGCTTTCGATCGAGTCTGGCATAAATCTTTAATTTCCAAACTGCCCTCCTACGGTTTCTATCCTTCTATCTGTGCCTTCATTGCTAGCTTCCTTTCTGGTCGTTCTACAGCCGCTGTTGTAGACGGCCATCGTTCTTCTCCTAGATCTATCAACAGTGGTGTTCCTCAGGGCTCTGTCCTATCACCAACTCTCTTCCTTTTATTCATCAATGATCTTCTAAGCTGTACATCTAACCCTATCCACTCATACGCCGATGACTCCACCCTTCACCTTTCCATTCGGTTCCCGCAACGCCCATCTCAACAGTTACTTCAACAAACAAGGGATGAGGCTATGGCACACCTAATGTCTGACTTGGCTCGTATCTCTGACTGGGGTAAAAATAATATGGTTGTTTTTAATGCATCTAAGACTCAGTTCTTACACCTATCAACCCGACAAAACCTTCCACAGGTATACCCACTAATGTTTAATAATATTCAGCTTAATCCTGCATCATCCTTGAACAAGCTTGGGGTTTCATTTACTCGGGACTAATCTTGGAAAGATCATATTACATCTATTGTAAAATCTGCTTCCAAGAGATTGGGTGTGCTAAACCGACTCCGCTCTTTCTTTACCCCTGCACAATTGTTGACTCTATACAGGGGTTTTATCCGCCCCTGTGTGGAGTACAACTCTCATGTGTGGGGAGGCTCCCCACATACAGCTCTTCTCAGTAGGGTGGAGTCAAAGGCTTTTCGTCTCATTAACTCTCCTCCTCTTACTGACTCCCTTCAACCTCTGTCTCTTCGCCGCACTGTTGCATCTTTATCTCTTTTCTATCGCTACTTTAATGGTCACTGCTCCTCTGAACTGTCTGCTTGCATTCCTCCACCTCTACGACGGGCGCGTAGCACCCGTCTGGCAGCAAACTCTCATCCCTTTTCTGTCCAACTCTCTAAGGCAAGAGTTAACCGTTACTCCCAGTCTTTCATTTATGCAACAGGTCAACTCTGGAACTGTCTCCCTCTGTCTGTATTTCTTGCTGCCTATGATCTCCAGTCTTTCAAACACAGTGTGTCCAGGCATCTCAAAATGATCGGATCTTGAATTTGGCTCTCTATTGTATTTTGTTTTTCTCTTGGACGGAACTGTATTGCGGGCTCATGGCCTTTGGTTCCTTCTTCCAAGCATAAAAAAAATATATATATATTTTTCGTGTATGTGGGTAATGTCTTTTCATGTTGTATGTGGGTAATATCTTGTTGTGTGTGGGTAATATATCTGTGTGTTAGGTGTATCTATGTGTGTTGTATAGAAATGATCTCTGTGTGTTTTATTCTGGTAACATACTGTATATACTGATTGGTTTTGTGTGTGTAATAGGTAATTATGTTGCGCGTGGATAACATGTTTCTGTGTTGTATGTGGATAATAGTTGTCTTGTTGTGTGGGGTAGTATCTTGTTTAAGGTGTGGACAGTATGTAGGCATGATATATGTGGGTATTATCTTGGTGTGTTGCGTGGGGGTAATATCAGTGTAAAGTATTATAGTGGACATTCGGTGAAACAAGATAGAGCGATAATTATTGTAAATCACTTTGGTATGATGTTTGTTGTTGTTTGTCTGTTCATTTATTTATTTTTTGCTATCCGAAAAGACGTTAATTATATTTAAAGAGACCCTATCATAACAAAGGGGGTTAAAGTCGAGATAGGTGCAGGAGAAAATGTTGTTACAATTTACTATATCATCTTCCGCTGCACAGGCTTCACGACAAGGCTTCACAGTTCATAATATGGAAACAAATGAATCCCTGAATCTCCGAATTAATTCCATCTGATTCGCCTCAAATGAAGAAACACAATTAGATAGACGATGAGTTTAGTGGTACTTCATTTTGGCAGCCTAGTGATGGATGTAGCATTTTCTATACTCTTTCCACCTTAACTTATGATTCATTTTCTTGTAGTTCAGTGGTAGAATAAGACAATAGCATGGCTCTGTATCCTTTTCATGTCACTACTTCATAACTTGTATCATATTCTAGTGTTGAATTATTGTTACAACTAGGCATTCAAAATGGTGTGCAAAAAATTAAATGCCAAGTAAAAGCGAACATAGTGGCTATCCGCCACTAAAATTATCAAAATGAAATCGACCCCAACCCGGCTACAAACCTACTTTGCGATGGTTACAGCTCCCGAAAGTCTATCAATCAAAACTGTGTAGCAGCAGCTCAGCGTGACACTGAGATCGTACAAGAGCGGGGCATTGCACTCGACTCTGTCGTAGCCCATGATATCATCCCTATATCTAGAATATTTGAAGGTGACCTCTCTTCCAAACCTGCAAGAACACACTGACTGCTGCTCTGGAGACGTATTTGACAGAGGATGACATGCGTTTTCCTGGTGGAGACATTCGTTATCTTAGGTTGTATGTCTATTATTCCGTAATTTCCAAACTTAACATTGTTTGGAACAGATATGCTCTCTCTGTTGCCCGCTCAACTTGTCCCAGGACCAGCCTCCACATCGTATTTGACATCTGCCTGGAGATAGCCATCAAAGCCGGGGAAAGGCTTCGTCATTTTGGCGGACTGGGTTCTGTTGACCTTGCTCAGATCACTGCAAATGTTCCCATACCACAGCAGCTTGACAAGGTTTGAACATCACTGACCAAAAAAAAACAAGTTCCAACAGCTTGCCCCCCAGTTGACATCAACTCCTGAGCTGGTGAAACTGACTGTCGTGCTTAGCAGCTGCATCACAGATGACGAAGTTGTGCTGGCACAGTTGCTGCATGCAGGCAGATTGTTAGTCCCGGTGTCTGTGACAGAATCTACTGAAGCACTGACATGTGTACAAGAAGCTGATGATTGCTTAGTATTTTACTGTGTGTGTGGGAGGTGGTTCATGGGAGTCGTCGGCTGTTCAATGATGCATACACAACTGTGCGATAATTTCACTGTATCCCTCAATGGCGCGCGAGTTGTGGGTAGAGTGTGGCTCTGGTGAACATACTGTAGGTGTCACATACCATTACATATTTCGACAGATAACCTGGCAGTGGGACTGTGCGGGACCATAGTGAAGGCGCATGTTCTCACTGCAATGATGCATTCAGTAAGGCTGGATCAAAACACACGGCTCTTTCCAGTGACACAGAAATTCCTATGCAATCTTGCAGAGTCGCATCAGTTAACTGAAGCTGCACAGAAAGCTTAGGAGTATCTTGCATCAGTTAACTGAAGTGGTGGCACAGAAGGCTTACGAGTATCTTGCATCAAATAACTGAAGTGGCTGCACAGAAAGCTTAGGAGTATCTTCCATCCAAGACGGAATCTCGGACCTTCAACCGACTTCGAGTGGAGTACCATATCTGACCTGAAACGCCGAAACCCCTGGAAGCCTTACCCCCAACATTTATGGCCATATCAAGAGAGCTTTACTTACTGTATGTAAGGTCCTGTGCCTGCTAGATCTGTGTTGTCCAAACTGGGGTACGTGTATCCCGTGGGGTACTCAGCATTGTTCGAACCGGTACGTGAGAATATAATTAAATAATGTTTCTTTTTTCAAACTGTATCACATACAGATCATATAACATCTTGGATCAGTAACTTTACTGTGCATGTGTATGTGTGCATGGGTGATTGTTTAAAAATAAAGAATAATTGAATACCCATAACACTTACACAGTTTCCAAGTTAAGTAAATGGCAAGAGAACAGAGTATGAATCGAAATGAACGAGAAACAAATTGAGGGGAGATTCGAGCAGTGGGGAGCGAGAGAAAACGGGACAGGAAGCGCACGGGAACAGTAACTCCACGCTTGGGTCACCCTTAATGCTCAGTTTCGTCTTAGGAGTGAAAGTGTGAACACCTCTTTTTCAAATTCACATGTAAGCTTACAGACACAGTTATTTCTTTAACAGCAAGAACTATAGATAAATGATTAAAAGGTGATAGCTGTAGCAGCCGCAGCAGCAATGCTTGTTAATGAAATCATGCAACTGTGATGGAAGAGGAAACAAACCTACCTAAATATCAGCAGGACCGGGAAAATTATGTACTTCTTGGATTTACTTCTACGAATTCTGATCCTCCGGAAGCTTTGTGCTTCATTTGGGGGGGAGAAGCTGGCCAACAGTAATATGAAACTCGCTCACCTCCAACGTCACCTTAACACAAAACATCAGTGTCATGTTGGCAGACCTGGGGAGTATTTTAAACGAAAACTCTCTGATTTTAATTGTTCCTGGACAACAATTAAAAACGCCTCCACAACATCAAGCACAGCTCTGGAAGCATTTTTAGCTGCATATTAGTTGCTAAAGCTAAAAAGCCATTTAATATAGCTGAAGAACTGATATTGCCAGCTATAGTTGTGATGGCTGAAAAAATGCTAAATAAAAATACAGCTGATCAACTGAAGGCTGTTGTTTTGCCGCACCAAACTGTTTCTCGAAGGATAAATGAAATGAGTACAGATATAACTGAACAAGTTGTGAATGAGCTGAAAACATGCCAGTCTTTTTACTTCAACTTGATGAATCGACTGACGTCAGTGGACAGGCTCACCATGTTGCATTTGAGATACATTGATGGAGGTGATGAACATGTTCTTTTTTTTTTGCAAAAAATTAGAACACACAGCTAGGGAAGCCATTTTCAGTGTCATTAATCAGTTCTTCCCTGAACAAGGGCTTAGTTGGAAATCTTGCATTAGCGTGTGTGCACGCTGCTGCATCCATGACCGGGAAAGCAATGAGGCTCGTTGCATGGATTAAGAAGGAAAATCCTGATGTGGAGTGGACTCATTGCATCATTCACAGAGAATCATTAGCGTCCAAATGGGTTCGGAGTTGCATGGAACATTGAATGATGCCGTCAAAGTTGTCAACTTAAGTCAGGGCTACTAAATGCTCGCTTGCTTCACAGACTGTGCGATGGCATAGGGTCTGAGTACAAAGAGCTATTAATGCACACTGAAGTGAGCTGGCTGTCGAGAGGGAGGGTACTTGCTAGGTTTCGTGTTGCGAGATGAAGTAGGCTTCTTTTTATCAGAACATGGATCTCCTTTTGCCACATTATTTGAAAACAATACTTGGCTTGCACAACTTGCATTTCTTGCAGACATATTTTGGAAACTGAATGAGTTAAATTTGTGTCTGCGGGGCAATGATACATTCTAAACTTATATGATAAAGTTGGTGGTTTCCAAAAGAAAATAGAGCTGTGGAAGGAGATATGCTCGGGGGAAATTTTACGTGTTTTCTTCTGTCAGATGCTTATTTTTCCAGCAACAATGATGAGAAAGAGACTGTGAAACCAGTTATTGTGAATCATTTGTCCAACCTTATCTGTGCTTTTAAACCTTACTTTCCTGACAGTATGAGAGACCTGTACAGTTGGACTGGGTTAGAAATCCATTCCTCCTATCTGAATATAACATGAAGAAGCTTCCCATTTGCCTTAAGGATGCACTGCTAGAAGTTTGTTTGGACCGTGGCCTCAGACGGGTATTTGAAAGCTCAAAGCTCACATGGTTTTGGAAAACCTTCTTCCCTTTGGGTCTACCTTCCTTTGTGAAGCATCTTTCTCTGCAATAAGCGCTATCAAGTCAAAACAGAGAAAAGAAACAAACTAATGGTAAACCTGGAATAAAGCCTGATCACTGCAGTAACCTCTCTACCACGCACAATGGCAAAAATCATCAGTGAACATCAACCCCACATTTCACATTGAGTTGTAAGTAATTTTTAAGAATTTTAATGTTATTTCGTTAGTCTTTTTCATTTAGTATATTGAACAATGATTTACTGTCCAGCACTCATATTATGCGAAGTTTTAATAAAATTTGCACTGTCCTTCCAAATACTGAGTTCAATCAGCCATGGTGGTACTACATGGTAGAAGGTAACAAGGGAGACACTAGGCAAAAAAGTTTGGACAAAACTGTGCTAGCTGACCCTACTCGACTCCAGATCCAGTGAACTATGGCTGGTTTATTGATAATGGCATCCTCTTGCCTGCAAAATCCACCACCACATGGAATTCGTGTCATCTGAAAATTCATGAGAAAGTGTGACACAAAGCAATGTCCATACAAAAAAGCAGGGCAAAACTTTGTGACCTTTTGTCACAAACAACGACAATCCGTGTCAAAATAACTAGCCAGCCTATTAGGTCACTAACAACTTGGGTTGTACACTTCATTCAGTGTCAGGATAAAACATTACAATTTGGTTCACTAAAATATAATACATACGGAGTCTATATACATGATAATGATTTAATTACTGTAGTAAGGAAAGAAATCTCTAAGTGCGAATTTCATTAAGTTTAGCACAAAGCTACAAATAATCTTGATAGGAGATCAATGATAACTGGATTTATATTGATGATTAAAATGCTGGCTGTGGCAGGGCAGGCCGCCACCACACCCCCAGGAGGAGGATACGGAGGGCTAGACAGCATGCAGAATGCGCCCGGGCAATATGGTCGTAAGTTCACCCTGGCCGCGCTCCCCTACTCCCCAGAAATCGCCTGCCGCCACCACTTTAGTCAAAGTACACTACCTTCTGGGCGAGCTGACCACCGACAGGATCTGGGTGGAACTGGCCTAACAGTTCAGAGCAGCACCCCAGCGACAGCCGGTAGCCACTCAGAGACTAACGAGATGGCCTGTAGCCGCTCACAAAAAGGCCCGCAGCCTGTAGTCGGGCACCCTAGATGGCCTGTAGCTGCTCACCAAAAAGGGCCACGGCCTGTAGTCAGGCACCAGAGACTGCCTGCAGCTGCTCACAAAAAAGGCCACGGCCTATATCCGGGCCACTTATTAGGAAACAGCCTATAGTCGCTCCACCCAGTGCTGCTCACACCCCCTACAGAGACCAGCGACAGCCTGTAACTGCTTTAGGGAGAGACCGGTACGTCCCCTCTCCTTCTGTAGTTGCCTTGGAGGGCACGTCACTGGCGACGGCCTGTAGCCACTCCTCTCCTGCACACCACCCTCTTTGTGGGACTTCGGTGACGGCTGGTAGCCACACTGACAGGCAGGTGATGGCCGGTAACTGCACTTCACTTGCATTCCCATCAGGGAGTCAGGCCCTGGCGACGGCCTGTAGCCGTGCCGACAGTGAAGGGATGGCCTGTATCCGCCCTCCATCTGTTGCCCAAGGGAACCTAGCGACAGCCGGGAGCCGCGCCAGGGAAAGACGCCAAAGTCCCTCGTCCCCTGTGACTCTACAATGAGACGATGAGCTGTGCTAAGTCCTGCCCTTCGGCAGGAGCACAGATTACCCTCCTGTCCACCCACATCAAGGCAACCTCCAGGAGGACCACAGTCCTGAGGATTGGTGGAGAGACCCCGTACTGTCCCCGGGGTTGATCTCCCTCCGTCCGGAGGAAGAGGGCGCCTACCTGACAGACTCCAGCAGGGAACGACGCTGCAGCCCAGCCCTGACGGTGGCGCCTCCAGCAGAAGACCATAGCCAGTGCCTCTCTGAGGACTTCCCCTGGACCCCCGGGAAGGCCCACTCCCCACCCTGATGAAAGTGACGCCCATCCTCCACCAGGCGCCTGAGTGAGAGCCTCCAATGCCTGTTTTCCCCAATCCCGAGGGCCAGACCCCAGTCCCCAGCCCCGACAGTGAGGGACCCTTCGCCACACACAGCCTAAGCCCCAGCAGAGAGATGACGCCCTTGAGAGTGGTTCCATGGCCACTGGACAAAGGGACTCCCAAAGGGCCTCCGCCTACCCCAGGCTGAGAGTTATAAGCCCTGGACCCCCCCTTTCCCCCAGTGAAACAAAGTGGACCTAAAGACAGTGAATTTACAATGCACAGTGAGGCCGTCACTTACAGCACGAAAGTGAGTTTACTGTGATATCAGTGTACAGTGAGGCCCAGAAAAGACCGAGACCAGTGAGTGTAAAAGAACAGGTGCTCCAGTAAAATCAAGCTACAAGTGTACAGTGAGGCCAAGTAAGAATGTAAAATCATAAGTACAAAAGTACAGGCAGTGAATAATACAGACAGTGACACCCCGCTCGCCCCCTGTAACAGAGCCTGTAACATAGTGCTGCCAATTACTCCCTTCCCTTGTGCAGAGTCAGTAACACCCCTCCCCCTTGTGCTCAGTAAACTTAGTGTTAGAACAGTGAATGCCTCACGACAACGTCTCCTCACCACGGACAGTGTACTAGTGCCTTTGCCCTCCGAACCAGACTTAGACTCCTGTACATCTAGTATCCTGTGTGATACTCTACCCACTGATACTAGCCTATGTATTGATTTTTGCCTATGAGATTGTGTAAGACTGTCTACCTGTTCCACAGCAGTTGAATTTGTCAATATACGTGTAAGGTTGTTGCCCTGTGTTTTTATGCCTGGCCCTCTCTTGTTTGTCTACGCCCCGGTCTAGAAAGGGAACCAGCTGCACTCGAGGCATTCTAGGGATGGGAAGCCGTCCCCCAAAACACCTAGCATAACAATGATATTGTTGAGAAGAAGATTTTGCTAGATAGGAAGTACTGGATGGTTCTCAGTATTTCTCGTATTTTTTTCGTTACGTGTCACAGTTGCCAGTTAGCCTACTGTTGTGAGCAGAGTTATGTAAGTTGTGCATTAATTTTCATGCTTTTTTTTATTTGTGATTATTAAATTGTATAATTTTATCTCTGTATGTCAAATAATTTAGTGTTATGCAGTGTAAGAAAACTGGCATGTTTTGGAAGTCTCTGATTTGGTAACTGTAGGGGCTAGGGTAAACTAGAAGCTTTGAGTGTAATGCAAGGCTATATACGGAGGTGGAAGTGCCTAGGGGACATTTACGGGCTCTTAGTTTGCCCGTGCCCATCAAGTGTGGGCAAATATCTAACAAGCCTAGAAGGGTCAGTTTCGTTTCAGTTCAGTTTGAGTTTAGTTCAGTGTCATTTCAGCGTCAGTGCAGTTAGTGAAGACTGTATAGCTCCAGTACTTGTGAAAACAGTGAAGTGAAGTTGGCAAGGAATATAATTATTTGGAAAATAAAGACAGCAGACTTAAGAAGCCAGTGTTCATTTACCACGCCTGAGCCAATTTTGTTGTAAACTGAAAGGCTGACCATAAAAAGAACAACTCGCTAGAAAACGTTCTTCCAGTACTGTACTACTGTTTTTGGAGCCTGTGGCACTGTGGGACGCTGATATAACAGTGGTATCAGGAGTGGGATCATTAGAAAAATGCTGCAGTGAGTCAAATCTTCTACATGGAGGCAGAAAGTGTACAGACAAGAGGCTAAGCTTAACAAGAGGAGGCATCACTGGCTGCAATTATGAAGCTATTACAAGCACGAAGCGTACAACTACAAGCACAGAATGAGAGGACAGAGAGAACTGAAACAACAATTACAGGCACAAAGTGTACAGGTACAAACACAGAATAAAGGACAAAGAGAACTCAGAGAAGAATTACAGGCACAAAGTGTACAATAACAAACACAGAATGAAGGACAGAAAGAACTCAAAAACACAATTACAAGTATAGAATGAAGGACAGAAAAAACTCAAAGAATAATTACAAGCACAGAATGAAGGACGGAAAGAACTCAAAGAACAATTACAGGCACAAAACGAAGAACGGAAAGAGCTATATGAACTGCTTCAAGAGGCATTACAGGAGCAAAAGAGGGAATTACAACTGAGGATGCAAGGACACCTAGACACTTTGATGGGAGAAAAGAAGGAAGAACAACAGTTGAAGGAGGAAGTATCCGCTTAGCTATGGCAACGGAAATATGAGGTAAGCAATAATGTGACGGAATTCAGACAGCACGTAGACTACCAGTTGAAGTATGTAGACGGCCTTTTTAAGATACTTAGTGAGAGAATTGAAGCTGTAGAGTAATACTGCACTGCTAAGCCTCAGGTAGTGTACAGGGAGCTTATGAAAAAAAAAAAAAAAAAAGTGTATGGTGGATCTTGACGAATCTCAAGCATCTAAAGGTAGCATTACGGGGTTGAATAATCAGAATGTAGGAGTTTTAAGTCCTGGATTTAATTATGGTGCCCCAGACATTAGGCCCCAAACCAGTAAAGTGCATGGCTATAATCGGAGTCCAATTAAAAAGAAACCTCAGAAATTTGATGGTAGAATGTCTTGGGAAGCTTACCGTGTGCAGTTTGAGTTACTAGCTGATCAGAATGGTTGGGATGATAGGCAAAAGGCAGTGCATCTTGGTACCAGCTTCAAGGGTGCTGCAGTGGAGATTCATGGGCAGATGTCAGTGGTGCAGAGGAACAGTTACCAGTTCCTAGTAGAAGTGCTGGAGCACAGATATGGAACCACGTACCAGACTGAGATTTACAGGGCAAGATTCTGGGCCCATGTACGGGCTCGAAGCGAATCCCTGTAGCAGCTTGCTCATGGCCTGCAGAGTATGGCATACAAGGCGTACCCTGGAGCAGCACCTAACCTACCAGCTTCTCTCTTTCTTCCTCTGGGATGTTTTCACAACCAGCAAGTTCATATTTGGCTTGATCAACGTGTGACCAAAAATTACAGAAGTGCATGAGCAGCAGAACTTCAGAGCCAGAAGTGGCAACAAAATATTTTCAAAAAGGCGGTTCCATATCCAGATTCCATAATGTGGTGCCTACATGGAACGCAAAATGAGTCTTTCTTGAGTTCCTGCCCGAGGAGCAGACATGCCCCAGTTCATCATCCGGTGTTAGAAGCTGTAGTGTTGAAACACATTCCAACCACTTGATGTGTGATTCCCCATTGCTCTAGCTCAGCCACAATAGCTGAAGCCTGGGCCTCTTCAGTCCCAGCTGGAATCTTGGGAACACCTAGCAGCTGAATAGCTTTCTTGTTTGAGATGAGAATGGGCAGTCGGTCCACAGTTTTATGGCCTGAGAGGTCATCAAGCAGCTTACCATCCCAGTGAATGACAAATGGGCCTTTAACCCGCCCCATCCTGACGTTTTCTGGGCAGTGGTATGCCCCAGTCCTGACATTTTTGGACTTTTTTTTTTTTTTGGCTCAAACATCTGCTTTTGGTGAGAAACATCGAAAATTTGTAGAGAAATCGCTCACCTGAGGTTTAAAATACTCGATCTAGGTACGAGTACCTCCTTACCTGACTGGGTTTTCTAACAGGCTGGCACCAAAGAAAACGAGTTCTATGGGAGGGTAACTATTTTATCCACTCATAAACAGTATTTATTTACTTACTTGTTACGAATTTATATATAGTACAAGAGTATATTGGTTTTCATACAGTAATATAGGCATTATAAGCATTGTTTCACTCACTAACTCATCACCATTCATGACCTTTTTTTCCCACATTACCTGATCATCATTTCTGACTGTTTCTTCCTCTAATGCTATGTAAACTTTGTCCTCCACATTGTCATCGATTGGGGAATCACTCTGGCCCTGAATGTCTTTATTGGCCAGGTCACTGGTAACAGGTGAATTGCCAAGACAATGGCGTGCAGGGGGGGGGGAGAGGTTATGTGGTGTAAGGCATTGTCCCTGCTTGGCATCTTGTAGAGGAATTGAGGAAGGTGTCCTGTGTATACGTGCCAAAAATCACTCGCGAAAATTGAAAATTGTGCAAATTAGGGACCTTGCAATGTTGCCGCGTTAAGTCACGTCTCCGGGATATGAGTGGACATCATGTGAGGATGTGAATTCACGTCTCCGGGACGTGGCAGGTTAACCCGTCACGTCCCGAGGTTTTCCGCACCTATTACATGCCCCAGTCCCGAGCCTTTTTGGAAAAAAATTTTTTTGGCTAAAACTTCCGCTTAGGTCGAGAAACGAAGGAAAATCACAAAGAAAGTGGTTCCCGCGGTCTAGAAGTGGTCCGTACAGGAGAGGTCCCCCAAGCCAGGTGCAGTGTTCTGTAATGGACATGATATGCGCTTACGTTTTCTATGGTAAGGAATAATGGGAGAAACAACACACATCACCTCTATATTTATTGAATTTGAACTAATAAACAATAACAGTAACAATATAATGGATTTCAGACACATATATATGAAAAATAAGCATTGTACCATCGTGCGAGCATAGCGAGTTTGGTCCGAGTCGTAACGTGCTATATGCTAAGTGTCTGGTATGAGTCAACCTATCATTTTTTCTACTTGTATACTTCTGTTTCAATGACATTTTACCAATTACAACTGTTTGTAAGTGTTTTCAGATGTTTTCATCCATTATGATGACATGCAGCATAAGTATAGCGCACATCAGCTTAGTAAGCGCACTCGCTATGACTCGTATTTCAACATACCAGATTGTTTTATCACTTTCCAATTATTTTCCCCTTTACATAGAACCTTTCCTCCACCACTGTAAAGGTTTTCAATTATTTTCATTCATTACGAAGGCATTTAGCGATATGCTAGCGAATATTCACGTAGCAACCACGATCTCAAACACTCGTGTTTCATCATCTACTTTATTTATTCACTCCAATTATAATTTCCCACTTACATTACACACGTTTACACCCCTATAATGCACTGTACATAGTTACTGGCATTATTTATTCAAGTGAGCGTGAGAATATCGCATGAAAATACCCTCGCAAGGAATGTTTCGACCAACATAATACTCACACACTTATATACTAATTCTTCGCATATATTACACACTTTACCACTTGCTGACTTTTATTTTCACTAATACGTGCCTTATTCATTCAATTGAGCGTCAGGAAATCGCATCTCTATACACACGCTATGAATATTTGATTTAGAATAAATTTCAGCACTTACAATAATTTGAACTTATATTACACCCGTAAGAATTTCCAATAATAATAATTATATAATTACGGGCGTATGGAAGCGAGGCGTGGACCTTGCAAGTGGGGAACAAGTCAAAAGTGAGAGCAGTGGAAATGAGTTACTTGAGAGGAGCATGTGGAGTGACGTGGAGGGACAGGTTGACGAATGAAGAAGAGAAGGAACCTTGTGGGGTAGATGTGGATGTGGTTGAAAAGATTAGGTGAAATACACTGAGGTGGTTTGGACATGTGGAGAGAATGGAGAATGAAAGACTGACTAAGAGGGTGTATGTAGGTGAGGTGGAGGGAGGGAGAGGGAGGGGTAGACCGAGGATGAGGTGGAGGGATGGAGTTGAGAGGTATATGAGGGAGGGGGGGGTGAGTTGGGGGGAGGGGAGTCAAATGGTGGGTGACAGAGTGACTTGGAGGCGTTTTGTCTGCAGCCACCCTTTGCGGGATTAGGGCGTCGGGCTATAGATAGATAGATAGATTTATTGCACTGAGCGACAGAATATCGCATCATAAAACCCTCGCTATGTAAGTTTCCACTTAGGGCATATTTATATACTTACAATGTTTGCACTTATGTTCTACCCGTATGCACTTTATACTAATATTTGGAGATCAACATGACTGATAATTTCACTGAGCGTCTGTCTGTCGCATTTACCTCATAATTTCTGCATCCTTTCGCATTCACACCATATAAGAATTGCATCAACGTGTGATATTCACTGAAACATGGGTGAATACACAGACCCACGTCACACTGCACGCACTCATAGCGGGTGTCCTTCCTCTGTGTCGTGAGTCTCACCTGGGAATTATTGCACACGTGACACCTGCGTTGGGGCCTAGGTCTGTTTGGCTGGGGAGGGATAGGAGTAGGGAAATGGCGGCCGGATATTCTCAGGGGAGTTTGTGCAATAGGGGCAGTGTGGGTGCGATGTTGGGGCCTTTCAACAGCATACCTTGCAAAGATTTCTCTTGTGAGCTCCCTCACAAACCCTTCAAATGTTTCCTGAACTCCTGTTGTCATGGCGTGAAGGTGGTGGCAATTCAGAGCAGTGATATCTAGCAAGTGAAAGAACAGTTTCTTATACCACTTCATCGTGGTCCTGGCACACTCTACCGTCGATATCATGGAGTCTGACTGGTCCACGAGGCGCATGTTTATATTGTAATCCATGACACACTCAGGTTTCCAAACACGACGCCTGTTCTCGCTACGGTAATCTACGGAATCAGTACGGTGCATCAATGGGCGGTGAACCGTGGACAAGAGGCTTACTTCTCTGTTGTGGTTCCACATTGTTGCAAGGATGTTGTTGGCTTTGAAGAAGACAACCTCATTCCTTGCAAGTTTCCGCCCTACCTTGGCCATGTGACGCCGGTTCACCTTTACGGTTCCACAGACTCCCGTTTCATGTGTGTGAAGATAACGAGCGAAAAGAGGGCTAGTGTACCAATTGTCCAGGTAGAGAACGTGACCACGATGAAGGTAGTCTTCTATCATCGTCTTTACCACTGCTCCCGACAGCCCAATACTTCGATCTTCTATTATGTCTGTCTGTGCACCGGTGTACAAGACTATGTCTTGCACGTATCCAGTCCTACGGTCGCACATAACAAAGATCTTGAACCCAAAACGGTGCCTTTTGCTGGGTATATACTGCCTAAATGAAATATTGCCTCTCCACAACACGAGACTCTCGTCTATGACGAGGTCTCTATAGGGATAGAATGAGGAACGAAAGGTTTGCCTGAGGTGATCAAAGACCAACCTAATTCGCCTCATTTTATCAGTGTTGTTTGCATTTGCAGGGTCATGAGCATCATAGAAATAGAGGCGACTTAGAATTTGTTGAAACCGATTACGGCTCATCACTTGACCAAATATTGGGGTAAACATAATAGGGTCCCTTGTCCAGTAAGCAGGAATTCTATTCTTTCGTATAATACCCATCAAAAGGACCAGGGCAAAAAAAAGAACATTTCTGGAAGGGAGACGGGTAATCATAGATGATAGAATGCCTACTCCTTGTTCCCAATCTTTCACTCTCTAGGCGCTGGGCACTTGCAAACAGGTTGGTTTGGTATACAATCTGATCAACAAATGCCTCACTGAAAAACAGGTGGAAAAAATCCAACCTGGTGGAATTACGGTGAATTCCTGGAGCAATGCAACCAGATCGCCCCTGCTCAGTGAAGGGGTGAATGAGGGGAGAAAAATCACTCCCATCCTCCCAATTCCACGACACAAATCCCTCGTCCCCATCATCCCCGTCACCGCCTTCGTCTGGGTAGGGAGGAGATCCTGGTTAGGGAGGTGGGGGAGAAGGAGTGCGGAGGGCTTCCCCACTCTCACTCCTCTTCCCTCTGCCTTAACCCTTTCCCTTTCCCTTACCCTTACGGCCTTGAGGAACATTAGGGGGCTGTGGGGATGAAATAGGGGAATATTGGGGAGCAGAAGACGTGCTGGGGAGTGGTTCCTCCCCACCTTCCCCCTCCATGACAACAGCACGTGCTTTCTCACGCACCCTAGCTCGACCACATGTTAGGGGATATTGGGAAGCATAAGACGTGCTGGGGAGTGGTTCCTCCACATCTTCCCCCTCCATGACAACACCACGTGCTTTCTCACGCACCCTACCTCGACCACGTGTTAGGGGATATTGGGGAGCATAAGACGTGCTTTGGAGTGGCTCCTCCCCACCTTCCCCCTCCGTCACAACCCCACGTGATAAGGAATGCACCCGCACTGGCCCACGTGATCCACTACGCCGCCTCACACTACGTAGGGAGAGCAATGACTCACTCACGTCACTCACACTTTCCCTAATCCTCCCTGGACTTTCCCTTTCACTCCCCACTCCCTCCACTTGACTTCCTAACTCCCCAAACAAAATGCTAGGCCCATACCTGCTCATACGACGTGGTGTGCGCTCTGGGCCACGATGAGTTATCACCTCACGTCCATACCACGTGGCAGCACGTCCCATGGCTCCGTCCTCGTCCTCGTCTTCGTCCTTGTCCTCGAATTCTGGTTCCAAATCACGTTGGGGATAGGGATAGGATGTTGCACATGCCTTCTTTGCCTGCTGCCCCTCTCTAGCAGCACGGTAAGTCACGTACTGCCGCTTCCTGGGAGACGGAACTTCCTCGTCACTGCTGGTGGTTTCTTCCTCCTCTGGCTGCACATAATCCTTGTCCATATCCTCGTCATCCAGTGGGGAATCACTGTCGCCGGTAAAGGTGTCCAGGGCGACTTGAATTTCGCTGTCTGAGAGACCTCTCTTAGCCATGTCTGAGCAGGACCGTTGCTACCAGGTGAGTGGACGAGTGGTGGGCTACCGTGGGTCGCACGGGGTCACCGAGTGTCCCCGCCTGGTGGCAGGTAGGGGAAGGTCATGTGAGGGTACGTACCACAAATCAAGCGCAAATTTTGAAAATTGTCGAAATTATGCACATTGCAATTGCACGACGTACCGGTACGTCGCCGGGACTGGCAAATGCAAATCGTTGCAACGTACCCATACATCGACGGGACGGGGCTGGTTAAAGGAAAAAACCCTCCTTGATCGTGAGGGCAGACACCAACCAATGTCTCTGAGATGCTTGATGCTGGACCAGCTGATGGTGTACTCCGACACATCGTGGCCGAGGTTTTTGACGACCTCTGCAAGGATGTATGGGGCATATCGATCACTGACATTTGTTCTATCATGGACAGCAGCGACACCAGGGCTCATGAACGACTTTGACATCCACAGTCATTTGGGAGGCAATGTGCTTGTACTGGCTCACTACCGTCGGTGCTCTCAGCTTTTCTGTTGTCTTCAGTATTGGAGGAAGAGGACACCAGCTGGCCTGTAGTAGCCACTTTAGTTGCCCAAAAAGCAACACATTCTCTGTACTTTTCATACTTTAGTCTCCTCTCCAAGGCAGCCTGCTTCTTTTGAACCAAAGCGAGGTTGATGCCTGCCATGGACCCTCTGTGTCCTGGTTCACGCTGGGCCTTGAGGAATTCTTTGTCCTCAGGAATGCTCATGATGAGAACACTTTCATAGGTGATGTCAAACAGATTCTTCATCAGCGGTTTTCATTTTTCAGCTATTATCCACCATGGCTCTTGAAGCTCTTCTTTAGATTTTGCTACTTTGCGTAGAGCTTCTTTAACTTCTCCATTGAATGGTATATCCTTCTCGTGGGGATACGGGCTTGTTTGTAAAATTCCTTAGCTTGAATCACAACTTGCTGGATCTCTTCTGCCATAGACATTTTTTGGTTCAGGTGGAGATGGAGGAAAGTAGAGAGAACATTTCCATTTGAGGGCAGTTTAGCACTAAGTAGCTTATCCTGCCAGCATTCCAACATATGTGGAGGTTCCTGCCTCTTCGATTTCAATGTAAGATACATAATAATCATTCATATACTGCAAGACTTGAGAAAAGATCATTATGTATAATCACCAATATGCAATGTCACCACACGGATCCCATACATGTTACATCAGCTTGTCCAGCTGAGCAAGGTTTCTCCACTTGAACACTTAGGATGTGCACATACAGTACACAGACATGACACAAGATCAGTTCCAACAAGAATACATAGATGTTTTGTGGTTTCTCCAGATACCGTGCTGATTCATTATGACTCATGAGCTGGGGCACTCGGAGTTTTCAGCGGTGATGAAGAGAATGTTTATAATAGGCTAGTGATCACTACACATGAGGTAATTATGGTGTAGCAGGTCAAATTAAAGAGTGGCATGTAATATCCAATGAAAGCTTTAAAAAGAAACCAATCACACTATATTATCTACAGTAGTTGCAAAATTAGGCTTGGCAGGCGTTCCCAATCCCCCCTTCCATATGACGCCCTGAACATAAAAACCCCACCAGTTGAAGTCATCTCCTTTGCTTCCCTTACATCGGAAACAGACCAAAATTTACCACAGTAAACATTAAGAGCTCTTTCACAATTTTCCTTATGTGATTCAATACCTAAAAGTCCATGGTTCAGAAGTTATATTGAAATTTTATGAGAAAAGTAAGAAATGCTGAAACTCTGGCCTAATGCTCGACGCTTAAATAAATCTATATTTGGATGAAAATTTGTCATGTTACATGAAGTGTCCATCAGAACAAAATGAGGGGTTGGGAGACTCAACTTTCAGACTTTCGTTTTTTAAGTGTCAATAGATTAATAGGTAGGTAAGCAGGTATCTAGGTAAGTAGGTGCCACCAGTGCCAATAATGGATAATGTAGAAAATTGTTGCCTCCAGTGTCAGGCATCGTAGAGTATCGTTGATTACCGCTGCTGCCAAATGTAGTTAATAATCGTAGCTTAGGGGGTAGTGATTGTGGTTGTTGACTGGCGAGACACTGATGTCACAAGTATGGGTTGCCACCAATGTCGAGTCGCGAGGCACTGGATAGCGAGCAGATTGTGTATTTCTGGGTTTTATCTCTTTAGTCTCGAGGGAGGTCTTTCTCTGTATCGCTCCCTCCTCTGTCTATCTTGTATCATAAGTGAAGGCGAGGTAAAGACACTTTGGAGTTAAGGGTTTAATTGTGAGACAGTTATATTGTTCACTGCCTGGTAACCCCTGCAGTTGTGTGGCATGACCCACTGATTGTCAGAGTGACAACTAATCTCTGGCTGCCAACCTCCTACTTAATCTCCCTAATCTCCTTCTCATACTCTCCTCGATCTCCTTCTGCCTCCTGCTCAACCTTACACTTGATTTCTGGGTATATATTACTGCCTGGTTTCCGGCTGGCTGACATGTGTGTGGATGTGTGTGTGTATAGTGTCAGGCATGCTTCCGTCATGCTTAGAACTGGCTTTCGTGAGATGCATTGTGTGTTTGACATACATCATGTGTTTTGTCTTGATATACATCATGTGTTTTGTCTTGATATACATCATGTGTTTTGTCGTTGTTGGTAGTCTAGAGCCAAGAGATGTTTTGTGATTATCTTGCTGATGCACCTGCTTATTACATATTGTGCTAGTGCTACATATTGTACGATGGTTATATTAATGCCTATAATTATTACATACCGTGTTGTGACTATATTAATGCCTATATATCGCTTGGCCACGCCTAACTGTCATACCTACAACTTATCTTTTTATTACAGTCTTCGCAGTGTACCGGAATGTGACAAAACAATTAAGGTAAATACTACTGTAAGTACATGGCATTCATCATAATATTGTAAAACTAAATGTAGTAACATTACTGTACAGTAAATCAGAGATATTTATCTATGTATTTATACAATAGCAATACAATAGCAACACAATGGCAAGTCGTCAGTCATATCAAAAATTGGTAATTTTTTATGTATTTGCTCTCTATTTATATGAGACATACTAACCTAACTATTTATTGCCAGACGCCCTAATCCCGTGAGTGGTAGCCACAAACAAATCGCCTCCACGTCGCCCTGTCCAATGTCACTTTACTGCTCCCAGCTCACATCCCGCTCTCTCATATACCTCTCCACTCCATCCCTCCATCTCATCCTCGGCCTCCCTCTCGCTCACCCTCACCTCCACCTCAGTCGCATACACTCTCCTCGTTAGTCTCTCGCTCTCCATCCTCTCCGCATGGCCAAACCACCTCAGTGTATTTCTCCTAACACTTTCTATCACATCCACATCCACAGAACAACTCTCCTTCACTTCCATATTTGTCAGTCTGTCTCTCCTCGTAACTCCACAGGCTCCTCTCAAATAACTCATTTCCACTGCTTTCACTCTTGACTTGCGTCCTTCCAACAAGGTCCAAGCTTCACTTCCATACTTTAGGGTTGGTATCATAATTCTGTCATGCAGTGACTTTTTAACTTCCATGTTCACTTCCCTGTTTCTTATCACTGCTTTCAAAGAACCAGCAACCTTTCTTCCCCGTTGTACCCTTTCAAGCTCTTCACCCTCTAAACATCCATTCTGACTCATCACGCTACCCAAGTACTTAAACCCACTCACATTTTCAATTTCCTCCTCATCCAGCCTAACTGTACATTCAGTGACCTCATCTCTCTCAAGGACCATAACTTTACTCTTCCCTACAGTCACTTTTAGATTCCGTTTCTTATACACACTCCCAAACTCATTTACTAAGCCTTGAAGTCCCCTTCGTCTTCACTTAAAAGAACAGTATCATGTGCAAACAACAGTACAGGGAGTTTCCAAACACTGCCCTCTCTCATTAGGGTCTCTCCAATATCCACTGCCTTACCTTGTACCTCTCTTATAACCTCATCCATATAGAGACTGAACAACCATGGGGACATAACACATCCCTGTTTCAATCCAACATTCAGATAGAAAAATTCACTCAGTTCACTATCCACACTCACTGCAACCTTAGCACCATCACAGCCTACATACTCTTCACAGCATTCAACGACCTACTGATATGGTTGCATAATATACACATAGTAATATGGTTACAGGTTAAAATGGGTACAGATATACTGGCTTCATTTTGTTGCGCAGTTTATATTTAAATTAATACTGTACTATATGTAACCCCATATTTTTTATTTTATATACCGTAAAATATGTATACAATATTTACACAGTTGGTCTCACTTGTAATGCATAGGTTTTGACTGTTGTTTCCAAGTTTTCAATCCTAGCTTGCATTCAGCACATAGACAATATTAATATGGTAAATATGATGGAGAAAATTAAATGGGTAACTGGATCTGGCCTATAAACATAATATGGACTGAACATAATCCTACCCTATTCCTCCCAAGGTTGCATTGTTTGACTGATCAGTTGCATGGTTTCAAAGCAGATGAAATTAATGTGTGTATTCATATTTAAATTCATCTTAGGTAATGGTTCGAAGGACTTATCTGTGTGGTTTAGAATATGATAGTGGTTTCTAGTAGGTAAAGTGGACAGTGAAGGGGTTAGTACTGAACAGTAATCCAATGCTGACATATGGGTTGGAGGCGTGTCTGGGCAAGTTACGAAACCTGGTGTATTTTGAGTGAAATAGATAAACTGTGAATGTCCAATGCATTGATGATGGATGAGTTTATCTGGAGTAAATGTGAAGTAAAAATGATGATGGATGTTGTGATTCTTTATGATAGCCATTTCACAAGGGACTGTCTCAGCTCGCTGAAACGTGAAGATTTACGCAGGATAAAGGTGAAATGCATGTAATGATGTACAACATTTATGTTCAAGTGTTATTTCACTAGCGGCGGTGACAGTGTCCTGTTAATGGAGACCATCTTGACTTCTGTTCTGGTGTTGATGGTGATTAATGATTTTTTTTTTTTTTTTATACAAGGAAAAGGGTATTTTTGATTAATCGTAAAAATCATCTATTATGAAAGGGACATGAAATACTATTGATGTTGGTGTGATTGTTGCTTCTAGATATGAATGATATAACATCAGACTCCATTCCTCAGACAAAGGTTCCAAACCGTGCTTATTTACGCCTTGACTGATTATTTGATGTAGATTGTGAATGGGGAATCAGTTAATGGTAATCCTACTGTTACATGCATAAGCAACGCCTTTCATGAAAGCTTGATAACGAGCTCTAGTGTTGTCTGACTAAAGTTTTATTAAGTCAATATGTTCCATGACCACTGAGACGTGTTGTATTAAGTTTTTCGGTTGTATTCAATGTTTTGTAAATGCAAGCTAAATTTCTTGAGACCCTTTTTAAATGATCAATATGAATTTGCTTCCCTTTGTCACTCGACAAAGATTTGATTAAATACCTTATTGGCTGTTCTCGTAATTACCCTGTAGGGGCCTTCAAATTTAGGTGACAGTTTATTGTCTCTAGTGTGAATGATGCCATAGACAATGTCATCTATGTTGATATTTGATTCTCTTGCCTTCTTATTAAATGATTCCATCATTTCTTCCTTGGACATTATTAATTGTTTCTTCTTTGTGTGTATCTCTTGGAAGTCACATAAACGAAGTTTAGGATAATCTTCTATCTATCTATCTATCTATTGCCAGACGCCTCAATCCCGTTTGGGGTGGCCACAAACAAATCGCCTCCAAGTCGCCCTGTCCCCCGCCATTTCACTCCCCTGCTCCCAACTCACACCCCCCTCTCTCATATACCTCTCCACCCCATCTCTCCATCTCATCCTCGGCCTCCCCCTCCCTCTTTCCCCCTCCACCTCACTCACATACACTCTCTTTGTCAGTCTTTCACCCTCCATCCTCTCCACATGGCCAAACCACCTCAGTGTGTTCCTCATAACGCTTCCTATCACATCCACATCAACACCACAACGCTCCTTTATATCCTCATTCGTCAGCCTGTCTCTCCATGTAACTCCACAGGCTTCTCTTAAATAACTCATTTCCACGGCTCTCACTCTTGACTTGTGTCCTTCCAACAACGTCCAAGCTTCACTTCCGTACGTTAGAGTTGGTATCACAATACTGTCATGTAGTAACTTTTTCACTTCCATGCTCACTTCCCTGTTTCTTATCACTGCTTTCAAAGAACCAGCAACCTTTCCTTCCTGCTGTACCCTTTCAAGCACTTCACCCTCCAAATCTCCATCCTTACTCATCACACTACCCAAGTACTTACTCACATTTTCCAATTCCTCACCATCCAACCTTGCTGTACATGCACTGACTTCACCTCTCTCAAAGACCATCACTTTACTCTTCCCTATATTCACCTTTAGATTCCGTTTCTTACACACTCTCTCAAACTCATCCACCAAGCCTTGCAGCTCCCCTTCGTCTTCACTCAACAACACAGTATCATCTGCAAACAACAGTACAGGGAGTTTCCAAACACTATCCTCTCTCACCAGGGCCACTCCAACATCCACTACCCTACCTTGTACCTCTTTTATTACCCCATCCATGTACAGATTGAACAACCATGGTGACATGACACATCCCTGTTTCAACCCAACTTTCAAAGAGAAAAATTCACTTAGTTCACCATCCACACCCACTGCAGCCTTCGCACCATCGTACATACTCTTCACAGCATTCAACAACTTCCCATCTACTCCATATATTCTTAACACTTTCCACAATCCTAGTCTATCCACCCTGTCATATGCTTTCTCCAAATCCATGAAAGCCGCATACAACTTCTTTCCCTTCTCTAGAAACTTTTCCACTAAAGATCTGAGAATGAATATCTGATCTACACAACCCCTCCCTTCCTAAAGCCTCCCTGTTCTTCTCCAACTAATTTCTCTGTTCTTTCTCTAACTCTGTCAATAAATATCCTACCATACGCTTTTCCTATTATACTAAGAAGACAAATGCCCCTATGATTACCACACACTTCTTATTCCCCTTTTCCTTTGTACAAGGGAATAATTATACCTGACTTCCAATCCTCCGGGACTCTACCTTCCTCCCAGGCCAATCTGCACATCTTCCACATCCATTCTACTACTGTCTCTCCCCCATGCTTCAGCATTTCACCACACACTCCATCAATTCCTGGGGCTTTCCCCGATTTAATTTTCTTCATTGCTTCCACAACTTCTATCCTACTGATTTGTTCCTGTCTTCTCACCTCCCTCCTTCTCCCAGCCATTCCCCAGCCACTTATACTCGCATTACTTCCATCCTCCACGTTCAACAATTCCTTAAAGTGTTCTCTCCATCTGCTCACTTTTTCTCCCTTCTCCACTAGTAATCTACCATTTTTATCTTTCACTCCCCTGCTAACTTCACTTCCACCCTGTCTTACTCTTTTCACCTTTCCAGAACATTTTCTTACAGTCCCTCCACTTTACACTCAAATTCCTTCCAAATTCCTCATCCACTCTCTTCTTACTCTCTCTTACTAATCTTTTCACCTCTCTCTTTCTTTCTACATATAACTCTCTCTTCCGCCTCTCAACTTCTTCCACGCTCCTATTTCTCATCCATTCATTGTATGCTTTCTTCTTTTGTGCCACAGCCCGTTTCACCTCTTCAGTCCACCACGCTGTTCCTTGCACCCCCCCTCCGTCTTCTCTTCCTTCCACACACCACATCACATGCTG
>NC_137014.1:26485225-26522725 GCF_032717465.1 Coenobita brevimanus | reverse complement strand
GAGAAAAGCAAGACAAGACCTCTAAAGGTGACTTCCCAAAGTGTAAACACTGTGGAAGAGATACTAAAAAATGCAAAGAATCTTATGGAAAAAGAGGAGTTCAAAAATGTATGGATAAAAAGATGTCTAACACAAGAGGAACTGGAATTACTGAAAGAGAAAAGGGAGGAAGCAAAAACAAAAAATGAGGGAAGATCAGAAGAGGACAAGAAGAAATTTTTTTACAAAGTAATAGGATTGCAGGTACGAAAGTGGTACACAAACAGGATGGAAGAAAAAGGAGGAAGTTAGTAGAACCATGTCATGACAAGTATATAAACAAAATGATAAAGTTGATGTACTCAAATGTGGATGGAATGGTATCTAAATTACTAGAGATGAATGATTATGTCAGAGAAAATGAACCACAAATAATATGCCTAACTGAGACAAAATTAACACCAAGGATATCCAATGACATACTAAACTTAGAGGAATACAATATATGGAGAAGAGACAGAAATTTAAAAAAAGGAGGAGGAATTATAATATTAACTAAGAAAAATCTAAAAAACAAGGAAACAAACCTAGATATACCATCACAAGTAGAACTGATTGCAGTAGAGATCGACACATCTGAAGGTAAAGTAATTGTAGCCAATTTGTACATGCCACCCAGATCAAACACATGGGAAAGAGACGAATATGAGGACCTGGCAGAGAGTACAATTCAGAGTATAAGATCCTTGCTACATAAAATGGAAGAAAAATCGGAAAGAGTTATACTAACTGGGGATTTCAATACAAATATAAATTGGAATACTCTAGATATAAATAGCCAAGAAAGCTGTTGGGACCAAAAGCTCCTGGATCTCGTACAAGAGTTTTTCTTAACGCAACATGTGAGGGAAACCACTAGAAAAAGAGGACTTGATGTACCTTCAGTGCTAGATCTAATATTTACTAGGCAAGAAAATGACATTGACAGTTTAATATATCACCCTCCACTCGGCAAAAGCGATCATGCAGTATTAAATTATAACTTCAGGATAGCATATGACATAGTAAACAGCAATGACAGTTACAAAAAGAGACTAAACTATAAAAAGGGAAATTATCAAGACCTAAAGAAGTATTTCTTAGAAGTTGATTGGGAAAATGAGCTTAGAGGACAAGATTTAAATGCTGGATATAAAAAATTTTGTGAATTTTATGAAATAGGAGTCCAGAAGTACATCCCACAGCACAAAGAAGCAGATAAGAAAACACAGAAATGGTTCAATACAGAATGTAAAAAATCAAAAGAAAGAAGAGATTTGTTGTGGAATAGATACAGAAGACACAATAGTGAAAGGGCGTATAATAATTACAAACAGGCAAGAAACGACTATACAAGAATAAGGAGGGAAGCCCAAAAACAGTTTGAGGAGGATATAATAAATAAAAGTAGTGATCAACCAAAGCTGTTTTACAGCTATATCAGAAGCAAAACCAAAGTAAAAGATATAATACAATCCATCACGGACGAGGGAATCACTTATACACAAGAGAAGCATATTTGTGAAGCACTAAATAAGAATTTCCAATTAGTTTTTACAGAAGAAAAAAATTTTGAGAGGGACTATGTGGAACACGCATGTCCACACATACTACCAGATATACAAATAGCAGAAAAAGTAATACAGGAGGAGTTAAGTAGATTAGACAGAGGAAAAGCAAGTGATCCTGATGAAATTTCATGCTGGGTGTTACGAGAATGTGCAAAGGAGTTAAGTAAACCATTATTTTTAATTTTCAAGAAATCCTTGAGTCAAGGGAAACTACCTGATATTTGGAAAAGAGCAAATACTGTCCCCTTATTCAAGAAAGGAAATAGACAAAATCCTCTCAACTACCGACCAGTATCACTGACCAGTGTTGTAAGCAAGGTATTAGAAAAACTTATAAGAAAAGCTTGGGTAAATCATCTAGAAGAACACAGTATGATAACAGAAAGACAGTTTGGCTTCAGAAAAGGAAAATCATGTGTTACTAATCTGTTGAGCTACTATGACAGAGTAACAAACACAATACAGGAAAGGGAAGGATGGGTGGACAGTATCTATTTAGATTTCAAGAAAGCTTTTGACACAGTACCACACCAAAGACTTTTATGGAAGCTGTACCATCAAGGAGGAATTCGAGGCAAACTGTTTTGTTGGATGCAAGACTTTCTCATAAAAAGAGAAATGAGGACAGTACTAAGAGGAAACTACTCATCATGGAAAGAAGTGACTAGTGGAGTACCACAGGGTTCGGTGCTGGCACCAATCATGTTTCTAGTGTATATAAATGATATAAACAGTAACACTGGAAATGAGAGCTATCTGAATATGTTTGCAGATGATGCAAAAATACAAAGGAGAATTACTAGCACAGACTCTTGTAGGGAGCTACAAGAAGAATTAAATAAACTTCATGAATGGAGTAGTACATAGCAAATGGAATTCAATGTGGACAAGTGTCATGTAATCAAGTTTGGTAAAAGTGGAAAAAGACCTGATTGGGATAATAAGTTAGGAAATAAAACCCTATACACATCAGAAAGAGAGAAAGACCTAGGTGTGATTATCAATAACAGACTATCGCCGGCTGACCACATCAGCCAGAAGGTATGGAACATGTATACACTGCTTGCAAATATGAGAATAGCATTCACATACATAAATGAAGACATGCTAAGAAGGATAATAACATCATTCATTAGACCAACCCTGGAATATGCATCAGTAGTCTGGAGTCCTCATCTCAAAAAGCATATAGACAAGATTGAAAAAGTTCAAAGGGCCGCTACAAGATGGATACCAAGCTTAAGGGACCTAAGCTACGAAGAAAGACTAAATAAACTGAATCTACCAACACTACAGGAGAGAAGGAAAAGAGGTGACATGATAATGCTATATAAGTGCATATCAGGAAAGGAGAAAATAGACAAATGATTACTTAACATATGGAAAAGCATCAGCAAGAGGACACTGCAAAAAACTGCATAAGAAGAGAGGTGATAAAGACGTAAGGAAATTCAGTTTCACAAACAGAGCAATTGATCAATGGAATGCACTACCGAATGAAATACTGTGTGCCAAAACAATTCACAAATTTAAGGATATATACGATAAATATGGTCTAAGACACGGGACAATACGAGCTTGACTCATTCCTGTAAAGATACAATTAGGTAAGAACAATTAGGTAAGGTAAGAACACACACACGCTTCTGTGCATACATACAGACACACTTTCATGCAAACGTACATATATATATAATAATTTTAATCTTATTTAATTTTTTTTTGTATTTTTATTTTTTTTGATTTTTTCTTGGTTTTATATTTTTTATACCTTATATTATAAAGAACAACTAATCTAAAGACCCTAAAACTAATCACCTAACAGACAAATCGCTAACCTATACTAAATCCTACAGAGACAAATAGCTAGACCTACACTAATGGTAAAAATACCTCGACTAACAGAACACCATCGACTGCAGATATGTAATGCCTTTCTACATTACATACCTGCACTCATCACCTGGTGACTGTCAGTCGAGGCACAACCTAATATAGGGGACATCAATATATGAAAGGGAACCAGACGAGTCAGGAACATTTCCATATACGTCAGCTGTCGTCCCTAATTAGAATAACTTAAGCAAGATAATATAATGTATTTACATAATTTGTACAAAAAGTGAAGAACCTCGCCCAGCAGACCACCATCGACTGCAAGTGCCCAATACCTTCCTATATTGCACACTTGCACTCATCAGCTGGTGACTGTCAGGCGAGGAACTTGGCTTAATGTAGGGGACATCTATATTAGAAATAGATCGGTGGGAGGAGGAACTATTTAAAATATGTCAACTGTCAACCCTAATTAATATTACAATATATACATATTTACTGTTCATAAAAACCATAACCACGCAGTAAAAAAGTCACATCACTCTGATCAGTCCGGTCTCTCTCAAGAAAGCCATCAATTAAATCAGTCATAACAATGTCCCCATCACCCAGGATGGTGGAAAGGGTGAAGGGGACGTCTACTGCGCCGCAGTAATTTATAAGTGAAGCACGTTCACGAATAAATCGCCGACAGCGCAGGGTGATATTATGACTAATAGATAACACCGCATTACAGATGTCACAGTGCGGTGGGAAGCGTCTTTCCATATATGGTTTTATGTGGGTTAAAATGGTGGCATTAAGCCGTAACCGTGCCAACACTTTTTCTTCTAGGCGACTGGGACGGTTGGCAGTGTCCCAGTCGCCCAGGTACGGCTTACAAGTTGGAATATTTAGTCTGGTCCACTGACCTTGCCACAGAAGATTTATTGATTTCTTTCCGAGAGAGAGACTCGACCGTAGATCACGAGGAACGTCCCAAGTCTCCTCGAGCTCTACAGCCGACTTTGCAAGTAAGTCAGCCTGCTCATTGCCGTAGATACGACAATGACCAGGCACCCAGATCAGCGTGAATGACTTGTTGCATGAATGCAACTTATTAACGATGCGGCCCTGGATCTCATGAGAGTCCGTAGTGCAAGATGCAATTGCCTGAAGGGCTGATTTTGAATCTGAAAATATGACAAATGAGTCATGCCTAGAATTGAGAGCATAGTCTATGGCTTTGTCAATAGCAAAAAGTTCTGAAGTAAACACAGATGTATGAGTCGGCAACCGATACCTGAGGGCACATTCAGTCGACCACACACTTGCACCCACACATTCACTCGACTTGGAGCCGTCGGTGTACAATTGATGGGACCCCAAGTGACGAACAATGATGTTACGAAACAAGTGGTGGACCTCCGCCTCCGGCGCCTTGGCCTTTGGTGCTGGGAGCCATGTAACATCGACTGTAAATCCGGGTGGCTCCCAAGGCGCTATATTTTTAAGCACCAACTTGTCACAGTCACTGGGGTCCACATCAAGCTCCTGAGTCAGTAAGTGGAGGCGAGCAGCAAGTGGCCGACGCACCCCCCGCAGAAGGTGGTGGTATTGACGCAGGGGGGTACAGGCCACATTGCCGATATTACTTTTCCTTAACGTCCTTATGCCATAGGACAAGGCCAGGTGGTCACGGCGAATACGGAGGGGAGGCACATTCGCCTCCACTTCCATACGAGCCACACGGGTACACTGGACAGCTCCAAGACACATTCGCAAACATTTATTCTGTAACACATCCAATCCTTTCAGAGTGGCATCGGATGCCGAGCCATACACCTGTGCGCCATAGTCTAGCTTCGATCGAATAAGGGACTTATACACCATTAATAAAGATTTTCTGTCGGCACCCCAGGTAGTACCCGCTAGGTACTTGAGGACATTTAACGGTTTATCACAACGAGCAAGCAAAGTATTAACGTGAAGTTTAAAATTCATTCTACGATCAAAATGTATTCCTAAAAATTTTACAGAATTTTGAAAAGGTACCGCCTGATTATCCAAAGTTAAGCACAAATTAGGTACGTTACGATTAGTGAAAACTATAGCGGCACACTTACGTACGGAAAACTTAAATCCCCACTGCAAGGCCCATTGGTGGACGGAGTCAAGGGCTGCTTGAATCCGCCCAGCCGAAAATTGTGCATTACGGGAAGAGTGCCATATTGCACAATCATCAGCGTAGAGTGAGTATTTAAGATTCCTCGGGATGGGAGCTGATGACAGAATATCATTGATCATAATACTAAATAAAGTAGGACTAAGCACACTTCCCTGTGGCACCCCGTTTTCCTGGATAAATATATCCGATGTTACGTTACGGGGCAATTTGACAGAGAAAGTTCTGTCCCTTAAGAAATTTGAAATAAAAATAGGCAAATTTCCTCTTAAACCATAAGCATAGAGCTTCATTAGTATACCGTGTCGCCAGGTCATGTCATAGGCTTTATGGATGTCCAAGAACACCCCTATCATGAATTCTTTATTGGCAAATGCCTCTGCAATACAATGCTCCAAATTCATTAAATGATCTAGTGAACTTCTGTATTTACGGAAGCCACATTGTTGATCATTTAACAAATTCTTCGACTCTAAAACAAAAAGAAGCCTATTGTTAACCATACGTTCCATGACCTTACATAGACAAGAAGTCAACACAATAGGACGAAATGAAGTGGGATTCATAAGACGACCAGCCTCTTTGGGTATCGGTATGACGTGCGCAAAGTGCCATGAGTTTGGGAACGTTCGAGACGCCCAAATCTCATTGTACAATGCTAACATCTTAATCAGGTTGTCCTGATTAAGATGCTGGATCATACCGTACGTGATGGTGTCTGGTCCAGGGCTGGTGTCTTTACAGGATTTAAGGGCAAGGAGCAGTTCATCTAGCGTAAACTCTTGGTTGTACGGGGAGTTTACGTCTTCTGTGGCAAAGTCTAATATCTGTAGCTCAGCCGTGCGTTTATGATGTTGGAAACGCGGGTCATAATTGGCTGAGCTACTTACATGAGAAAAACTCCTGGCGAGGATGTTAGCAACGTCCACGGGCTCGTCATAGATGTTATTATTTACTTGGAAGGTGGTGACTGGGAAATATGGGCGTTTATTATTTAATATTCTTATGGTGGACCAGACTTTACGTAATGGTGTTGTACGAGTCACCGTGGACACAAAGGACTGCCAGGAGTCACGTTTGGCCCTTCTTATTATTCTCCTTGCCTCAGCCCATGCCTGTTTGTATGCAATAAAATTGTCCTCAGTGGGCTGACTATCAAAAATCCTGTAACTCCTATTGCGTTTTCTTAATGCTTGTCGGCAATCCGGCGTCCACCAATGTGCTCTATGCTTCGCATGAACTGTAGAAGTCTTGGGAATAGCAGCCTCAGCTGCGTGTAATATGGAAGTAGTTATATTTTCGACCTTAACATCTATGGTCTCCCCAGATATATCTAAATTGGCGATCCTTGAGAAGGATCCCCAATCTGCTTTCTTATAGTTAAATTTTGGAGGTGGAGGGTCCGAAATGATGTCGCGTGTATAAGAAAGACAGATGGGTAAATGATCACTTCCCAAGGAGTCGTCGTAAGGGTCCCATGAGAGATCTTGATGTATACCAGGGGAGGCCAAAGATAAGTCAATGGCCGAAAAGTTACCAGTACGATCATCTACACGAGTCGCTCTACCATCGTTCAGAAGACAGAGGTTGGACTGTAGTATTAGGTCGGCTACTTGCTCCCCACGACCATCAATCCTCAAGCTACCCCATTGATAGTGATGGGCGTTAAAATCGCCCAACACTAACTTATTTCCAGGCAGATGTTCCACTAGTGAATTTAAAGCATCACTATCAATGGGGCCATGTGGAGGACAGTACAGAGAGCAAATAGACAGATACGTGTTATTAAATTTTACTCTGCACGCGACAGCTTCCAGAGTAGAATTTAGAATCACTTCCGTTTGTGGGTGTGATTTGTGTGTGTATATGGCTACTCCGTGACCTTCATATCTTCTATACGAGTGGTAGTGTTTGAACTGTGGAGGATCAGGGTGATCCTCCAGGCGCGTCTCCTGTAAACAAATAACGTCTGGCCTGTGTATAGAAAGCAAGATTGCTATATTGTGTAACTTATTCCCAATACCTCTACAATTCCACTGTAGTATAGTGAATGCGGCAGTTTAAGATTTACGAGGGGGGCCAGTGTGTTTAGTTTTTTTTATGTCCCCCGTGACCAGGCGAGTGTCTACCGGGGGACCTTTCCCGGTGCTTGCTGATGGAAACCTCCATATTATGGTCAATAACAAGGCTCCCAGATTACACCGAGGAAGAGCTATTCTTCCTCTCCCTCGCTGGGCTAGGAGCAAGGAGGACATGAGGACGTGGCTTTGAAAAGGTGAAGTTATGTTTTACAGTCTTGTCAGGCTTCGATTTAGGCTTGACTGACTGAGAAGCAGCAGCGGCCTGTGAGTATGATGAAGCTTTAGGGAGGTCAGTTAGAGAGTTGGATCTTACAGGAGGTTTAGAGGTGGAGGTGGAGGTAGAGTGAGTGACTTGATTAACAAGCACGAGATCAGTCTGCGTCTCCACAGTGCACATCACAGGGCGGGACATCACTGCCGAAGCATAGGACCTATTCGGTGTGGGAGTTGCATGCAACTCCTTCACCTTTTTCCTTGCTTCGTAGAAAGAGATGCCCTCAGTCGCCTTCACCGCACAGACCTCTTTCTCCTCCTTCCACTTGGGACAATCCCTAGAGGAAGTGAAGTGAGCACCCTTGCAGTGAAAGCAGCTGACACCCTCTGATGTGCAATGGTCAGCATCATGACCTTGCGTTGCGCACTTGCCACAGACTGATTGAGAAGCCCGACAAGACTTTTCATGGTGTCCATATAACTGACATCGTAAACAACGAAGTGGGTTAGGGATGTATGTCCTTACATTAACAATTTCATACCCCACTTTGATATGGGTTGGGAGAGTCACTTTACCGAAAGTCAATATAACCGTTGCCGTTTTCGTCCTCCTGCCCTCGGAAAATCTCGTGATGAAACGGGCTTCAATTACATCTTCATGAGCAAGTTCACGTATGATGTCGTCCTCTTCCATGACCATGAGGTCCCTGCAAGTGATGACTCCCTTGCAGGAATTCATGGAGTGAGGGATCGTCGGCACAACATCATAGCAATGGAATTTGCTCATCTTCATCAAATCCTTAACCTGGGACGAGTTTGCAGTCTTTACTAGGAGATCTCCGCTAGCAAGTTTTTTGACCTGTTCTACCTCTCCTGCACATCCATCAATCACCTTCTTGATAATGAAGGGATTGAGGCTGGACAGGGGAGTAGAACCAACCGCGTGCAGCAAAACAAAACTCGCATTTTTTACATCAATGTCTAGCAGAGGGCGTGTCCGGGGCCGTTCAGTCTGGGGGTAGTCCGTCCGTGAGACAGTCGGGGGTCGGTCAGGACTACCTCCCCCCCTGAAAGGGGGGGAGGCAGCAGTGGCGTCCGCCATAGTGACCACTTCCCCCTAAAGGGGGAAGTGGGAAGAAGGAGAAAAAACAAACAAGGGACAAAAAAAACAGGACAACACACCTATGGCTAAGATTGCCCTCTCAAACCACTCCAGGGAGGCCCGACCGTGTTACTTCACACCCCAGAGCGATCAGTGGGGGGGACCCTCCGTGGGCGAGTAAGCAAAGGTAATCTTAGTAAATAGATATAGACACTTACTATATCTCTAGCAAGGGTAGGGAGGAAAATTAGTACTAGCTAATCCTAAGTGTCACCCGAAGGGTGAAAAAAAAAAAAAGCTAATGCTGGTGAGGCAGTCCAGAAAACTAGAGGAGAGAGTAGATGAAAACACGTCCTCTCTCTCCACGACCATGCATCAGAGTCCCCTAGTCAAGTCATCTCGTGCAGTGAACAATTTTTTTTTTTTTTTTCCGGCCTCTCAACCATTGGGGCCGAAGCCCCTGGTTATTAAGGCCATATATATATATATATATATATATATATATATATATATATATATATATATATATTTAAATGTATATATATATATATATATATATATATATATATATATATACATACATTTAAACATATATACATATACAAACATACACACACACAGACACACACACACACACTTCCATGCATACATACAGACACACTTTCATGCAAACGTACATATATATATAATAATTTTAATTTTTTTTTTTTTTTTTAATTTTTTTTTTATTTTTTTAATTTTTTCTTGGTTTTATATTTTTTATACCTTATATTATAAAGAAAAACTAATCTAAAGACCCTAAAACTAATCACCTAACAGACAAATCGCTAACCTATACTAAATCCTACAGAGACAAATAGCTAGACCTACACTAATGGTAAAAATACCTCGACTAACAGAACACCATCGACTGCAGATATGTAATGCCTTTCTACATGACATACCTGCACTCATCACCTGGTGACTGTCAGTCGAGGCACAACCTAATATAGGGGACATCAATATATGAAAGGGAACCAGACGAGTCAGGAACATTTCCATATACGTCAGCTGTCGTCCCTAATTAGAATAACTTAAGCAAGATAATATAATGTATTTACATAATTTGTACAAAAAGTGAAGAACCTCGCCCAGCAGACCACCATCGACTGCAAGTGCCCAATACCTTCCTATATTGCACACTTGCACTCATCAGCTGGTGACTGTCAGGCGAGGAACTTGGCTTAATGTAGGGGACATCTATATTAGAAATAGATCGGTGGGAGGAGGAACTATTTAAAATATGTCAACTGTCAACCCTAATTAATATTACAATATATACATATTTACTCTTCATAAAAACCATAACCACACAGTAAAAAAGTCACATCACTCTGATCAGTCCGGTCTCTCTCAAGAAAGCCATCAATTTATCAGTCATAACAATGTCCCCATCACCCAGGATGGTGGAAAGGGTGAAGGGGACGTCTACTGCGCCGCAGTAATTTATAAGTGAAGCACGTTCACGAATAAATCGCCGACAGCGCAGGATGATATGACTGATAGATAACACCGCATTACAGATGTCACAGTGCGGTGGGAAGCGTCTTTCCATATATGGTTTTATGTGGGTTAAAATGGTGGCATTAAGCCGTAACCGTGCCAACACTTTTTCTTCTAGGCGACTGGGACGGTTGGCAGTGTCCCAGTCGCCCAGGTACGGCTTACAAGTTGGAATATTTAGTCTGGTCCACTGACCTTGCCACAGAAGATTTATTGATTTCTTTCCGAGAGATAGACTCGACCGTAGATCACGAGGAACGTCCCAAGTCTCCTCGAGCTCTACAGCCGACTTTGCAAGTAAGTCAGCCTGCTCATTGCCGTAGATACGACAATGACCAGGCACCCAGATCAGCGTGAATGACTTGTTGCATGAATGCAACTTATTAACGATGCGGCCCTGGATCTCGTGAGAGTCCGTAGTGCAAGATGCAATTGCCTGAAGGGCTGATTTTGAATCTGAAAATATGACAAATGAGTCATGCCTAGAATTGAGAGCATAGTCTATGGCTTTGTCAATAGCAAAAAGTTCTGAAGTAAACACAGATGTATGAGTCGGCAACCGATACCTGAGGGCACATTCAGTCGACCACACACTTGCACCCACACATTCACTCGACTTGGAGCCGTCGGTGTACAATTGATGGGACCCCAAGTGACGAACAATGATGTTACGAAACAAGTGGTGGACCTCCGCCTCCGGCGCCTTGGCCTTTGGTGCTGGGAGCCATGTAACATCGACTGTAAAGCCGGGTGGCTCCCAAGGCGCTATATTTTTAAGCACCAACTTGTCACAGTCACTGGGGTCCACATCAAGCTCCTGAGTCAGTAAGTGGAGGCGAGCGGCAAGTGGCCGACGCACCCCCGCAGAAGGTGGTGGTATTGACGCAGGGGGTACAGGCCACATTGCCGATATTACTTTTTCCTTAATGTCCTTATGCCGTAGGACAAGGCCAGGTGGTCACGGCGAATACGGAGGGGAGGCACATTCGCCTCCACTTCCATACGAGCCACACGGGTACACCGGACAGCTCCAAGACACATTCGCAAACATTTATTCTGTAACACATCCAATCCTTTCAGCGTGGCATCAGATGCCGAGCCATACACCTGTGCGCCATAGTCTAGCTTCGATCGAATAAGGGACTTATACACCATTAATAAAGATTTTCTGTCGGCACCCCAGGTAGTACCCGCTAGGTACTTGAGGACATTTAACGGTTTATCACAACGAGCAAGCAAAGTATTAACGTGAAGTTTAAAATTCATTCTACGATCAAAATGTATTCCTAAAAATTTTACAGAATTTTGAAAAGGTACCGCCTGATTATCCAAAGTTAAGCACAAATTAGGTACGTTACGATTAGTGAAAACTATAGCGGCACACTTACGTACGGAAAACTTAAATCCCCACTGCAAGGCCCATTGGTGGACGGAGTCAAGGGCTGCTTGAATCCGCCCAGCCGAAAATTGTGCATTACGGGAAGAGTGCCATATTGCACAATCGTCAGCGTAGAGTGAGTATTTAAGATTCCTCGGGATGGGAGCTGATGACAGAATATCATTGATCATAATACTAAATAAAGTAGGACTAAGCACACTTCCCTGTGGCACCCCGTTTTCCTGGATAAATATATCCGATGTTACGTTACGGGGCAATTTGACAGAGAAAGTTCTGTCCCTTAAGAAATTTGAAATAAAAACAGGCAAATTTCCTCTTAAACCATAAGCATAGAGCTTCATTAGTATACCGTGTCGCCAGGTCATGTCATAGGCTTTATGGATGTCCAAGAACACCCCTATCATGAATTCTTTATTGGCAAATGCCTCTGCAATACAATGCTCCAAATTCATTAAATGATCTAGTGAACTTCTGTATTTACGGAAGCCACATTGTTGATCATTTAACAAATTCTTCGACTCTAAAACAAAAAGAAGCCTATTGTTAACCATACGTTCCATGACCTTACATAGACAAGAAGTCAACACAATAGGACGAAATGAAGTGGGATTCATAAGACGACCAGCCTCTTTGGGTATCGGTATGACGTGCGCAAAGTGCCATGAGTTTGGGAACGTTCGAGACGCCCAAATCTCATTGTACAATGCTAACATCTTAATCAGGTTGTCCTGATTAAGATGCTGGATCATACCGTACGTGATGGTGTCTGGTCCAGGGCTGGTGTCTTTACAGGATTTAAGGGCAAGGAGCAGTTCATCTAGCGTAAACTCTTGGTTGTACGGGGAGTTTACGTCTTCTGTGGCAAAGTCTAATATCTGTAGCTCAGCCGTGCGTTTATGATGTTGGAAACGCGGGTCATAATTGGCTGAGCTACTTACATGAGAAAAACTCCTGGCGAGGATGTTAGCAACGTCCACGGGCTCGTCATAGATGTTATTATTTACTTGCAAGGTGGTGACAGGGAAGTATGGGCGTTTATTATTTAATATTCTTATGGTGGACCAGACTTTACGTAATGGTGTTGTACGAGTCACCGTGGACACAAAGGACCGCCAGGAGTCACGTTTGGCCCTTCTTATTATTCTCCTTGCCTCAGCCCGTGCCTGTTTGTATGCAATAAAATTTTCCTCAGTGGGCTGACTATCAAAAATCCTGTATCTCCTATTGCGTTTTCTTAATGCTTGTCGGCAATCCGGCGTCCACCAATGTGCTCTATGCTTCGCATGAACTGTAGAAGTCTTGGGAATAGCAGCCTCAGCTGCGTGTAATATGGAAGTAGTTATATTTTCGACCTTAACATCTATGGTCTCCCCAGATATATCTAAATTGGCGATCCTTGAGAAGGATCCCCAATCTGCTTTCTTATAGTTAAATTTTGGAGGTGGAGGGTCCGAAATGATGTCGCGTGTATAAGAAAGACAGATGGGTAAATGATCACTTCCCAAGGAGTCGTCGTAAGGGTCCCATGAGAGATCTTGATGTATACCAGGGGAGGCCAAAGATAAGTCAATGGCCGAAAAGTTACCAGTACGATCATCTACACGAGTCGCTCTACCATCGTTCAGAAGACAGAGGTTGGACTGTAGTATTAGGTCGGCTACTTGCTCCCCACGACCATCAATCCTCAAGCTACCCCATTGATAGTGATGGGCGTTAAAATCGCCCAACACTAACTTATTTCCAGGCAGATGTTCCACTAGTGAATTTAAAGCATCACTATCAATGGGGCCATGTGGAGGACAGTACAGAGAGCAAATAGACAGATACGTGTTATTAAATTTTACTCTGCACGCGACAGCTTCCAGAGTAGAATTTAGAATCACTTCCGTTTGTGGGTGTGATTTGTGTGTGTATATGGCTACTCCGTGACCTTCATATCTTCTATACGAGTGGTAGTGTTTGAACTGTGGAGGATCAGGGTGATCCTCCAGGCACGTCTCCTGTAAACAAACAACGTCTGGCCTGTGTATAGAAAGCAAGATTGCTATATTGTGTAACTTATTCCCAATACCTCTACAATTCCACTGTAGTATAGTGAATGCGGCGGTTTAAGATTTACGAGGGGAGCCAGTGTGTTTAGTTTTTTTATGTCCCCCGCGACCAGGCGAGTTGCTACCGGAGGACCTTTCCCGGTGCTTGCTGATGGAAACCTCCATATTATCGTCAATAACAAGGCTCCCAGATTCCACCGAGGAAGAGCTATTCTTCCTCTCCCTCGCTGGGCTAGGAGCAGGGAGGACATGAGGACGTGGCTTTGAAAGGGTGGTGAAGTTATGTTTTACAGTCTTGTCAGGCTTCGATTTAGGCTTGACTGACTGAGAAGCAGCAGCGGCCTGTGAGTATGATGAAGCTTTAGGGAGGTCAGTTAGAGAGTTGGATATTACAGGAGGTTTAGAGGTGGAGGTGGAGGTAGAGTGAGTGACTTGATTAACAAGCACGAGATCAGTCTGCGTCTCCACAGTGCACATCACAGGGCGGGACATCACTGCCGAAGCATAGGACCTATTCGGTGTGGGAGTTGCATGCAACTCCTTCACCTTTTTCCTTGCTTCGTAGAAAGAGATGCCCTCAGTCGCCTTCACCGCACAGACCTCTTTCTCCTCCTTCCACTTGGGACAATCCCTAGAGGAAGTGAAGTGAGCACCCTTGCAGTGAAAGCAGCTGACACCCTCTGATGTGCAATGGTCAGCATCATGACCTTGCATTGCGCACTTGCCACAGACTGATTGAGAAGCCCGACAAGACTTTTCATGGTGTCCATATAACTGACATCGTAAACAACGAAGTGGGTTAGGGATGTATGTCCTTACGTTAACAATTTCATACCCCACTTTGATATGGGTTGGGAGAGTCACTTTACCGAAAGTCAATATAACCGTTGCCGTTTTCGTCCTCCTGCCCTCGGAAAATCTCGTGATGAAACGGGCTTCAATTACATCTTCATGAGCAAGTTCACGTATGATGTCGTCCTCTTCCATGACCATGAGGTCCCTGCAAGTGATGACTCCCTTGCAGGAATTCATGGAGTGAGGGATCGTCGGCACAACATCATAGCAATGGAATTTGCTCATCTTCATCAAATCCTTAACCTGGGACGAGTTTGCAGTCTTTACTAGGAGATCTCCGCTAGCAAGTTTTTTGACCTGTTCTACCTCTCCTGCACATCCATCAATCACCTTCTTGATAATGAAGGGATTGAGGCTGGACAGGGGAGTAGAACCAACCGCGTGCAACAAAACAAAACTCGCATTTTTTACATCAATGTCTAGCAAAGGGCGTGTCCGGGGCCGTTCAGTCTGGGGGTAGTCCGTCCGTGAGACAGTCGGGGGTCGGTCAGGACTACCTCCCCCCTGAAGGGGGGGGGGAGGCAGCAGTGGCGTCCGCCATAGTCACCACTTCCCCCTAAAGGGGGAAGTGGGAAGAAAGAGAAAAACAAACAAGGGACAAAAAACCAGGACAACACACCTATGGCTAAGATTGCCCTCTCAAACCACTCCAGGGAGGCCCGACCGTGTTACTTCACACCCCAGAGCGATCAGTGGGGGGGACCCTCCGTGGGCGAGTAAGCAAAGGTAATCTTAGTAAATAGATATAGACACTTACTATATCTCTAGCAAGGGTAGGGAGGAAAATTAGTACTAGCTAATCCTAAGTGTCACCAGAAGGGTGAAAAAAAAAAGCTAATGCCGGTGAGGCAGCCCTGAAAACTAGAGGAGAGAGTAGATGAAAACACGTCCTCTCTCTCCACGACCATGCATCAGAGTCCCCTAGTCATCTCGTGCAGTGAACAATTTTTTTTTTTTTTTCCGGCCTATCAACCATTGGGGCCGAAGCCCCTGGTTATTAAGGCCATTTATATATATATATATATATATATATATATATATATATATATATATATATATATATATATATATATATATATATATATATACATATATATACAAACATATATATATACACACACACACACACACACACACACACGCTGGTGCAGTGGTAACGTTCTCGCTTGCCATCTGGTAGACGGGAGTTCGCGCCTCGCTCAGGTTGCGAAAAGTTTCACTGACGAAGTGGGTGGTTACTGTCCCCCTTGAGCAAGGGGACGAGTGTGTTCGTGTGTGAAGGTCACAGCCTTGCCCTTAGATCGGACTATATGAGCTCTCAGCTCCCTTCCGGGAGGGTAAAAGCTGACCATCACGACCATCAAGTGATCCTGACCGACCCGGTGAATTACACACACACACACACACACACACACACACACACACACACATACACACACACACACACACACTTCCATGCATACATACAGACACAGTTTTATGCAAACGTACATATATATATATATATATATATATATATATATATATATATATATATATATATATATATATATATATATATATATATATATATATATATAATGATTTTAATTTTTTTGTGTGTGTTTTTATTTTTTTAATTTTTCTTGGTGTTATATTTTTTATACCTTATATTATAAAGAAAAACTAATCTAAAGACCCTAAAACTAATCACCTAACAGACAAATCGCTAACCTATACTAAATCCTACAGAGACAAATAGCTAGACCTACACTAATGGTAAAAATACCTCGACTAACAGAACATCATCGACTGCAGATATGTAATGCCTTTCTACATTACATACCTGCACTCATCACCTGGTGACTGTCAGTCGAGGCACAACCTAATATAGGGGACGAGTCAGGAACATTTCCATATACGTCAGCTGTCGTCCCTAATTAGAATAACTTAAGCAAGATAATATAATGTATTTACATAATTTGTACAAAAAGTGAAGAACCTCGCCCAGCAGACCACCATCGACTGCAAGTGCCCAATACCTTCCTATATTGCACACTTGCACTCATCAGCTGGTGACTGTCAGGCGAGGAACTTGGCTTAATGTAGGGGACATCTATATTAGAAATAGATCGGTGGGAGGAGGAACTATTTAAAATATGTCAACTGTCAACCCTAATTAATATTACAATATATACATATTTACTCTTCATAAAAACCATAACCACACAGTAAAAAAGTCACATCACTCTGATCAGTCCGGTCTCTCTCAAGAAAGCCATCAATTTATCAGTCATAACAATGTCCCCATCACCCAGGATGGTGGAAAGGGTGAAGGGGACGTCTACTGCGCCGCAGTAATTTATAAGTGAAGCACGTTCACGAATAAATCGCCGACAGCGCAGGATGATATGACTGATAGATAACACCGCATTACAGATGTCACAGTGCGGTGGGAAGCGTCTTTCCATATATGGTTTTATGTGGGTTAAAATGGTGGCATTAAGCCGTAACCGTGCCAACACTTTTTCTTCTAGGCGACTGGGACGGTTGGCAGTGTCCCAGTCGCCCAGGTACGGCTTACAAGTTGGAATATTTAGTCTGGTCCACTGACCTTGCCACAGAAGATTTATTGATTTCTTTCCGAGAGATAGACTCGACCGTAGATCACGAGGAACGTCCCAAGTCTCCTCGAGCTCTACAGCCGACTTTGCAAGTAAGTCAGCCTGCTCATTGCCGTAGATACGACAATGACCAGGCACCCAGATCAGCGTGAATGACTTGTTGCATGAATGCAACTTATTAACGATGCGGCCCTGGATCTCATGAGAGTCCGTAGTGCAAGATGCAATTGCCTGAAGGGCTGATTTTGAATCTGAAAATATGACAAATGAGTCATGCCTAGAATTGAGAGCATAGTCTATGGCTTTGTCAATAGCAAAAAGTTCTGAAGTAAACACAGATGTATGAGTCGGCAACCGATACCTGAGGGCACATTCAGTCGACCACACACTTGCACCCACACATTCACTCGACTTGGAGCCGTCGGTGTACAATTGATGGGACCCCAAGTGACGAACAATGATGTTACGAAACAAGTGGTGGACCTCCGCCTCCGGCGCCTTGGCCTTTGGTGCTGGGAGCCATGATACATCCACTGTAAAGCTGGGTGGCTCCCAAGGTGCTATATTTTTAAGCACCAACTTGTCACAGTCACTGGGGTCCACACCAAGCTCCTGAGTCAGTAAGTGGAGGCGAACGGCAAGTGGCCGACGCACCCCCCGCAGAAGGTGGTGGTATTGACGCAGGGGATGTACAGGCCACATTGCCGATATTACTTTTTCTTAATGTTCGTAACCCATACGAAAATGCCAGGTGGTCACGGCGAATACGGAGGGGAGGCACATTCGCCTCCACTTCCATACGAGCTACACGGGTACACCGGACAGCTCCAAGACAGATTCGCAAGCATTTATTCTGTAACACATCCAATCCTTTCAGAGTGGCATCAGATGCCGAGCCATACACCTGTGCGCCATAGTCTAGCTTCGATCGAATAAGGGACTTATACACCATTAATAAAGATTTTCTGTCGGCACCCCAGGTAGTACCCGCTAGGTACTTGAGGACATTTAACGGTTTATCACAACGAGCAAGCAAAGTATTAACGTGAAGTTTAAAATTCATTCTACGATCAAAATGTATTCCTAAAAATTTTACAGAATTTTGAAAAGGTACCGCCTGATTATCCAAAGTTAAGCACAAATTAGGTACGTTACGATTAGTGAAAACTATAGCGGCACACTTACGGACGGAAAACTTAAATCCCCACTGCAAGGCCCATTGGTGGACGGAGTCAAGGGCTGCTTGAATCCGCCCAGCCGAAAATTGTGCATTACGGGAAGAGTGCCATATTGCACAATCGTCAGCGTAGAGTGAGTATTTAAGATTCCTCGGGATGGGAGCTGATGACAGAATATCATTGATCATAATACTAAATAAAGTAGGACTAAGCACACTTCCCTGCGGCACCCCGTTTTCCTGGATAAATATATCCGATGTTACGTTACGGGGCAATTTGACAGAGAAAGTTCTGTCCCTTAAGAAATTTGAAATAAAAACAGGCAAATTTCCTCTTAAACCATAAGCATAGAGCTTCATTAGTATACCGTGTCGCCATGTCATGTCATAGGCTTTATGGATGTCCAAGAACACCCCTATCATGAATTCTTTATTGGCAAATGCCTCTGCAATACAATGCTCCAAATTCATTAAATGATCTAGTGAACTTCTGTATTTACGGAAGCCACATTGTTGATCATTTAACAAATTCTTCGACTCTAAAACAAAAAGAAGCCTATTGTTAACCATACGTTCCATGACCTTACATAGACAAGAAGTCAACACAATAGGACGAAATGAAGTGGGATTCATAAGACGACCAGCCTCTTTGGGTATCGGTATGACGTGCGCAAAGTGCCATGAGTTTGGGAACGTTCGAGACGCCCAAATCTCATTGTACAATGCTAACATCTTAATCAGGTTGTCCTGATTAAGATGCTGGATCATACCGTACGTGATGGTGTCTGGTCCAGGGCTGGTGTCTTTACAGGATTTAAGGGCAAGGAGCAGTTCATCTAGCGTAAACTCTTGGTTGTACGGGGAGTCTACGTCTTCTGTGGCAAAGTCTAATATCTGTAGCTCAGCCGTGCGTTTATGATGTTGGAAACGCGGGTCATAATTGGCTGAGCTACTTACATGAGAAAAACTCCTGGCGAGGATGTTAGCAACGTCCACGGGCTCGTCATAGATGGTGTTATTTACTTGCAAGGTGGTGAGGGAAATATGGGCCTTTATTATTTAATATTCTTATAGTGGACCAGACTTTATGTAATGGTGTTGTACGAGTCACCGTGGACACAAAGGACCGCCAGGAGTCACGTTTGGCCCTTCTTATTATTCTCCTTGCCTCAGCCCGTGCCTGTTTGTATGCAATAAAATTTTCCTCAGTGGGCTGACTATCAAAAATCCTGTATCTCCTATTGCGTTTTCTTAATGCTTGTCGGCAATCCGGCGTCCACCAATGTGCTCTATGCTTCGCATGAACTGTAGAAGTCTTGGGAATAGCAGCCTCAGCTGCGTGTAATATGGAAGTAGTTATATTTTCGACCTTAACATCTATGGTCTCCCCAGATATATCTAAATTGGCGATCCTTGAGAAGGATCCCCAATCTGCTTTCTTATAGTTAAATTTTGGAGGTGGAGGGTCCGAAATGATGTCGCGTGTATAAGAAAGACAGATGGGTAAATGATCACTTCCCAAGGAGTCGTCGTAAGGGTCCCATGAGAGATCTTGATGTATACCAGGGGAGGCCAAAGATAAGTCAATGGCCGAAAAGTTACCAGTACGATCATCTACACGAGTCGCTCTACCATCGTTCAGAAGACAGAGGTTGGACTGTAGTATTAGGTCGGCTACTTGCTCCCCACGACCATCAATCCTCAAGCTACCCCATTGATAGTGATGGGCGTTAAAATCGCCCAACACTAACTTATTTCCAGGCAGATGTTCCACTAGTGAATTTAAAGCATCACTATCAATGGGGCCATGTGGAGGACAGTACAGAGAGCAAATAGACAGATACGTGTTATTAAATTTTACTCTGCACGCGACCGCTTCCAGAGTAGAATTTAGAATCACTTCCGTTTGTGGGTGTGATTTGTGTGTGTAAATGGCAACTCCGTGACCTTCATATCTTCTATACGAGTGGTAGTGTTTGAACTGTGGAGGATCAGGGTGATCCTCCAGGCGCGTCTCCTGTAAACAAACAACGTCTGGCCTGTGTATAGAAAGCAACATTGCTATATCTTGTAACTTATTCCCAATACCTCTACAATTCCACTGTAATACAGTGAAGGCGACGGTTTAAGATTTTCGAGGGTGGCCAGTGTGTTTAGTTTTTTTATGCCCCCACGTCCAGGCGAGTGGCTACCGGGGACCTATCCCGGTGCTTGTTCATGGAAACCTCCATATTTTCATCAATAACAAGGCTCCCAGATTCCACCGAGGAAGAGCTATTCTTTCTCTCCCTCGCTGGACCAGGAGCAGGAAGGACATGAGGACGTGACTGCTTAGTGAGGGTGGTCAAATTAATTTTGTCAGACTTGTCAGGCTTCTGTTTTGGTCGCACTGACTGCGAAGGAGCAGCGGCAGCCTGAGAGTATGAAGTAGCAACAGGGATATCCGTAAGAGAGTTGGAACGTACAGGAGGCTTAGATGGAGAGGTAGGGCGTGGGGCATGAGGAGCGAATGTAAGGTCAGTCTGTGTCTCAAGCAGTGCACATCACGGGACGGGACATCAACCGCCGATGCATAGGACCTATTAGGCTTGGGAGTTGCATGCAACTCCTTCACCTTCTTCCTTGCATCGTAAAAGGAAATGCCCTCAGTCGCTTTCACTGTGCAGACCTCTTTCTCCTCCTTCCACTTGGGACAATCCCTAGAGGAAGTGGAGTGAGCACCCTTGCAGTGAAAGCAACACTCAGTCTCTGATGTACAGTTGCTCAGCAGAGTGACCCACAGCCGCACACTTGCCACACACTGACTGTTGGAAGCCCGACAAGCCTTTTCATGATGTCCATATACCTGACATTTTGAACAACGAAGGGGGTTGGGGATGTATGGTCTTACATTAACAATTTCATATCCTACTTTGACATTTGTAGGAAGCAAAACTTTGCCAAAAGTCAGGATAACTGTGGCTGTCTTCGTCCTTACACCTTCCTGATAATCGAGTGGTGAATCTGGCATCAATTACATCTTGCTGAGCAAGTTCCTGTATGATTTCTTCCTCACTCATCACCATGAGATCCCTGCAAGTGATAACACCCTTGCAGGAATTCATGGATGTTGGGATCTTGGCCTCGACATCATAGCAGTGGAACTTACGCAGCTTTAGCAAGTCCTTAACTTGGGAGGAGTTGAACGTCTTAACCAGGAGGTCTCCATTTCCAAGTTTTTAACTTGTTCCACCTCTCCTGCACAGCCATCAATCACCTTCTTGACAATGAAGGGATTGAGACTGGACAGGGGAGTGGAACCTAGAGCATGAATAGTTACAAAGGTCGCGTTATTTACAGGGATGTCAAGCGGGGAACGAGTCTGGGGCCGTTCAGTCTGGGGGCTGTCAGTCCGTTGAGACAGTCGGGGTCGGTCAGGACTACCTCCCCCCTGAAGGGGGGGAGGCAGTAGGGGCGTCCGTCATAGCTACCACTTCCCCCGTGAAGGGGAAGTGGGAAGGAAGGAGAAAAACGACCAAGGGACAAACAACCTGGGGACCACACACCTAGGTCTGAGATTGCCCTCTCAAACCACTCCAGGGAGGCCCGACCGTGTTTCTTCACACCCCAGAGCGATCAGTGGGGGGACACTCCAGAGGTGAGTAAGCAAAGGTAATCTCAGAAATTAGATATAGACACCTACTATATCTACTAAGGCCAGGGAGGAAAATTAGTTCTAGCTAACCTAACTTTATTGAAAAACGCCCTAGTGGCGAGAAAAGAAAAAGCTAACGCCCTTGAGGCAACACTGCATCTAGAGGAGACATCAGCACACGTCCTTTCTCTCCGCAACCATCCATCAAAGTCCTGAACAATTTTTTTTTTTTTTTTTCCGGCCTATCAACCATTGGGGCCGAAGCCCCTGGTTATTAAGGCAATTTATATATATATTTATATACATTTAAACATATATATATATATATACAAACATATATATATATATATACATTCACACACACACACACACACACACACACACACACACACACACACACACACACACGCTTCTATGCATACATACAGACACACTTCATGCAAACGTACATATATATATATAATAATTTTAATCTTATTTAATTTCTTTGTAATTTTTATTTATATTATTTTTTTTATATTTTTATATTTTTTATACCTTATATTATATAAAGTAAAACTAATCTAAAGACCCTAAAACTAATCACCTAACAGACAAATCGCTAACCTATACTAAATCCTACAGAGACAAATAGCTAGACCTACACTAATGGTAAAAATACCTCGACTAACAGAACACCATCGACTGCAGATATGTAATGCCTTTCTACATTACATACCTGCACTCATCACCTGGTAACTGTCAGTCGAGGCACAACCTAATATAGGGGACATCAATATATGAAAGGGAACCAGACGAGTCAGGAACATTTCCATATACGTCAGCTGTCGTCCCTAATTAGAATAACTTAAGCAAGATAATATAATGTATTTACATAATTTGTACAAAAAGTGAAGAACCTCGCCCAGCAGACCACCATCGACTGCAAGTGCCCAATACCTTCCTATATTGCACACTTGCACTCATCAGCTGGTGACTGTCAGGCGAGGAACTTGGCTTAATGTAGGGGACATCTATATTAGAAATAGATCGGTGGGAGGAGGAACTATTTAAAATATGTCAACTGTCAACCCTAATTAATATTACAATATATACATATTTACTGTTCATAAAAACCATAACCACGCAGTAAAAAAGTCACATCACTCTGATCAGTCCGGTCTCTCTCAAGAAAGCCATCAATTTATCAGTCATAACAATGTCCCCATCACCCAGGATGGTGGAAAGGGTGAAGGGGACGTCTACTGCGCCGCAGTAATTTATAAGTGAAGCACGTTCACGAATAAATCGCCGACAGCGCAGGATGATATGACTGATAGATAACACCGCATTACAGATGTCACAGTGCGGTGGGAAGCGTCTTTCCATATATGGTTTTATGTGGGTTAAAATGGTGGCATTAAGCCGTAATCCGTGCCAACACTTTTTCTTCTAGGCGACTGGGACGGTTGGCAGTGTCCCAGTCGCCCAGGTACGGCTTACAAGTTGGAATATTTAGTCTGGTCCACTGACCTTGCCACAGAAGATTTATTGATTTCTTTCCGAGAGAGAGACTCGACCGTAGATCACGAGGAACGTCCCAAGTCTCCTCGAGCTCTACAGCCGACTTTGCAAGTAAGTCAGCCTGCTCATTGCCGTAGATACGACAATGACCAGGCACCCAGATCAGCGTGAATGACTTGTTGCATGAATGCAACTTATTAACGATGCGGCCCTGGATCTCGTGAGAGTCCGTAGTACAAGATGCAATTGCCTGAAGGGCTGATTTTGAATCTGAAAATATGACAAATGAGTCATGCCTAGAATTGAGAGCATAGTCTATGGCTTTGTCAATAGCAAAAAGTTCTGAAGTAAACACAGATGTATGAGTCGGCAACCGATACCTGAGGGCACATTCAGTCGACCACACACTTGCACCCACACATTCACTCGACTTGGAGCCGTCGGTGTACAATTGATGGGACCCCAAGTGACGAACAATGATGTTACGAAACAAGTGGTGGACCTCCGCCTCCGGCGCCTTGGCCTTTGGTGCTGGGAGCCATGTAACATCCACTGTAAAGCTGGGTGGCTCCCAAGGCGCTATATTTTTAAGCACCAACTTGTCACAGTCACTGGGGTCCACATCAAGCTCCTGAGTCAGTAAGTGGAGGCGAGCGGCAAGTGGCCGACGCACCCCCCGCAGAAGGTGGTGGTATTGACGCAGGGGGGTACAGGCCACATTGCCGATATTACTTTTCCTTAATGTCCTTACACTATAGGACAAGGCCAGGTGGTCACGGCGAATACGGAGGGGAGGCACATTCGCCTCCACTTCCATACGAGCCACACGGGTACACCGGACAGCTCCAAGACACATTCGCAAACATTTATTCTGTAACACATCCAATCCTTTCAGCGTGGCATCGGATGCCGAGCCATACACCTGTGCGCCATAGTCTAGCTTCGATCGAATAAGGGACTTATACACCATTAATAAAGATTTTCTGTCGGCACCCCAGGTAGTACCCGCTAGGTACTTGAGGACATTTAACGGTTTATCACAACGAGCAAGCAAAGTATTAACGTGAAGTTTAAAATTCATTCTACGATCAAAATGTATTCCTAAAAATTTTACAGAATTTTGAAAAGGTACCGCCTGATTATCCAAAGTTAAGCACAAATTAGGTACGTTATGATTAGTGAAAACTATAGCGGCACACTTACGTACGGAAAACTTAAATCCCCACTGCAAGGCCCATTGGTGGACGGAGTCAAGGGCTGCTTGAATCCGCCCAGCCGAAAATTGTGCATTACGGGAAGAGTGCCATATTGCACAATCGTCAGCGTAGAGTGAGTATTTAAGATTCCTCGGGATGGGAGCTGATGACAGAATATCATTGATCATAATACTAAATAAAGTAGGACTAAGCACACTTCCCTGTGGCACCCCGTTTTCCTGGATAAATATATCCGATGTTACGTTACGGGGCAATTTGACAGAGAAAGTTCTGTCCCTTAAGAAATTTGAAATAAAAACAGGCAAATTTCCTCTTAAACCATAAGCATAGAGCTTCATTAGTATACCGTGTCGCCAGGTCATGTCATAGGCTTTATGGATGTCCAAGAACACCCCTATCATGAATTCTTTATTGGCAAATGCCTCTGCAATACAATGCTCCAAATTCATTAAATGATCTAGTGAACTTCTGTATTTACGGAAGCCACATTGTTGATCATTTAACAAATTCTTCGACTCTAAAACAAAAAGAAGCCTATTGTTAACCATACGTTCCATGACCTTACATAGACAAGAAGTCAACACAATAGGACGAAATGAAGTGGGATTCATAAGACGACCAGCCTCTTTGGGTATCGGTATGACGTGCGCAAAGTGCCATGAGTTTGGGAACGTTCGAGACGCCCAAATCTCATTGTACAATGCTAACATCTTAATCAGGTTGTCCTGATTAAGATGCTGGATCATACCGTACGTGATGGTGTCTGGTCCAGGGCTGGTGTCTTTACAGGATTTAAGGGCAAGGAGCAGTTCATCTAGCGTAAACTCTTGGTTGTACGGGGAGTTTACGTCTTCTGTGGCAAAGTCTAATATCTGTAGCTCAGCCGTGCGTTTATGATGTTGGAAACGCGGGTCATAATTGGCTGAGCTACTTACATGAGAAAAACTCCTGGCGAGGATGTTAGCAACGTCCACGGGCTCGTCATAGGTGGTGTTATTCACCTGCAAGGTGGTGACAGGGAAGTATGGGCGTTTATTATTTAATAATCTTATAGTGGACCAGACTTTATGTAATGGTGTTGTACGAGTCACCGTGGACACAAAGGACCGCCAGGAGTCACGTTTGGCCCTTCTTATTATTCTCCTTGCCTCAGCCCGTGCCTGTTTGTATGCAATAAAATTTTCCTCAGTGGGCTGACTATCAAAAATCCTGTATCTCCTATTGCGTTTTCTTAATGCTTGTCGGCAATCCGGCGTCCACCAATGTGCTCTATGCTTCGCATGAACTGTAGAAGTCTTGGGAATAGCAGCCTCAGCTGCGTGTAATATGGATTGGGTTATATTTTCGACCTTAACATCTATGGTCTCCCCAGATATATCTAAATTGGCGATCCTTGAGAAGGATCCCCAATCTGCTTTCTTATAGTTAAATTTTGGAGGTGGAGGGTCCGAAATGATGTCGCGTGTATAAGAAAGACAGATGGGTAAATGATCACTTCCCAAGGAGTCGTCGTAAGGGTCCCATGAGAGATCTTGATGTATACCAGGGAGGCCAAAGATAAGTCAATGGCCGAAAAGTTACCAGTACGATCATCTACACGAGTCGCTCTACCATCGTTCAGAAGACAGAGGTTGGACTGTAGTATTAGGTCGGCTACTTGCTCCCCACGACCATCAATCCTCAAGCTACCCCATTGATAGTGATGGGCGTTAAAATCGCCCAACACTAACTTATTCCCAGGGAGATGTTCCACTAGTGAATTTAAAGCATCACTATCAATGGGGCCATGTGGAGGACAGTACAGAGAGCAAATAGACAGATACGTGTTATTAAATTTTACTCTGCACGCGACAGCTTCCAGAGTAGAATTTAGAATCACTTCCGTTTGTGGGTGTGATTTGTGTGTGTATATGGCAACTCCGTGACCTTCATATCTTCTATACGAGTGGTAGTGTTTGAACTGTGGAGGATCAGGATGATCCTCCAGGCGCGTCTCCTGTAAACAAACAACGTCTGGCCTGTGTATAGAAAGCAAGATTGCTATATTTGGTAACTTATTCCCAACACTTCTACAATTTCACTGTAATATAGTGAATGCGGCGGTTTAAGATTTACAAGGGTGGCCAGTATACTTAGTTTTTTTTACGTCCCCCGTGTCCAGGCGAGTGGCTACCGGGGGACCTTTCCCGGTGCTTGTTCATGGAGACCTCCATATTGTCATCAATAACAAGGCTCCCAGACTCCACTGAGGAAGAGCTATTCTTTCTCTCCCTCGCTGGACCAGGACTGGGAAGGACATGAGGACGTAACTGCTTAGTGAGGGTGATCAAATTAATTTTGTCAGACTTGTCAGGCTTCTGTTTTGGCCGCACTGACTGCGAAGGAGCAGTGGCAGCCTGAGAGTATGAAGTAGCAACAGGGATGTCCGTAAGAGAGTTGGAACGTACAGGAGGCTTAGACTGAGGGTAGGGCGTTGGGCATGAGGAGCAAATGTAAGGTCAGTCTGTGTCTCAACAGTGCACATCACAGGACGGGACACAACCGCCGATGCATAGGAGATATTAGGCTTGGGAGTTGGATGCAATTCCTTCACCTTCTTCCTTGCATCGTAAAAGGAAATGCCCTCGGTTGCCTTCACTGCGCAGACCTCTTTCTCCTTCTTCCACTTGGGACAATCCCTAGAGGAAGTGGAGTGAGCATCCTTACAGTGAAAGCAGCACTCAGTCTCGGATGTACAGTGAAACCAGCACTCAGTCTCGGATGTACAGTTGTCAGCAGAGTGACCCACAGCCGCGCACTTGCCACACACTGATGTTGGAAGCCCGACAAGCCTTTTCATGGTGTCCATAGATCTGACATTTTGAACAACGAAGGGGATTCGGGATGTATGGTCTTACATTTACAATTTCATATCCTACTTTGACATTTGTAGGTAGCAAAACTTTGCCAAAAGTGAGGATAACTGTTGCTGTCTTCGTCCTTACACCTTCCTGATAATCGAGTGATGAATCTGGCATCAATTACATCCTGCTGAGCAAGTTCCTGTATGATTTCTTCCTCACTCATCACCATGAGATCCCTGCAAGTGATAACACCCTTGCAGGAATTCATGGATGTTGGGATCTTGGCCTCGACATCATGGCAGAGAAACTTACGCAGCTTTAGCAAGTCTTTAAATTGAGAGGAGTTGAACGTTTTAACCAGGAGGTCTCCATTTCCAAGTTTTTTACTTGTTCCACCTCTCCTGCACACCCATCAATCACCTTCTTGACAATGAAGGGATTGAGGCTGGACAGGGGAGTGGAACCTAGAGCATGAAGAGTTACAAAGGCCGCGTTATTTACAGGGATGTCAAGCGGGGAACGTGTCTGGGGCCGTTCAGTCTGGGGGCTGTCCGTCCGTGAGACAGTCGGGGGTCGGTCAGGACTACCTCCCCCTGAAGAGGGGGAGGCAGTAGGGGCGTCCGCCATAGCTACCACTTCCCCCGTGAAGGGGAAGTGGGAAGAAGAGAAAACGACCAAGGGGCAAAGTACCTGGGGAATACCCACCTAGGCTGAGATAACCCTCTCAAACCACTCTCGGGAGGACGCGCCTGTGTGTGACTCACTGCCCAGAGCGATCAGTGGGGGGTACACTCCAGAGGTGAGTAAGCAAAGGCAATCTCAGAAATTAGATATAGACACCTACTATATCTCTAGCAAGGGTAGGGAGGAAAATTAGTACTAGCTAACCTAACTTTATTGAAAAACGCCCTAGTGGCGAAAAAGAAAAAGCTAATGCCGGTGAGGCAGCCCTGCATCTAGAGGAGAGCCAGAGAAAACACGTCCTTCTCTCCACGACCATGCATCAAAGTCCCAGCTAACTTTTTTTTTTTTTTTTTTTTTTTTTTTTTTTCGGCCTATCAACCATTGGGGCCGAAGCCCCTGGTTATTAAGGCCGTGTATATATATATAAATAAATATATATATATATATATATATATATATATATATATATATATATATATATATATATATATAGATATAGATATAGATATAGATATATATATATATATATATATATATATATATATATATATATATATATATAGATATAGATATATATATAGATATATATATATGTATATACATTTAAACATATATACATATATATACAAACATATATATATACATACATACACACACACACACACACACACACACTTCCATGCATACATACAGACACACTTTCATGCAAACGTACATATATATATAATAATTTTAATCTTATTTATTTTTTTTTGTATTTTTATTTTTTTAATTTTTTCTTTGTTTTATATTTTTTATACCTTATATTATAAAGAAAAACTAATCTAAAGACCCTAAAACTAATCACCTAACAGACAAATCGCTAACCTATACTAAATCCTACAGAGACAAATAGCTAGACCTACACTAATGGTAAAAATACCTCGACTAACAGAACACCATCGACTGCAGATATGTAATGCCTTTCTACATTACATACCTGCACTCATCACCTGGTGACTGTCAGTCGAGGCACAACCTAATATAGGGGACATCAATATATGAAAGGGAACCAGACGAGTCAGGAACATTTCCATATACGTCAGCTGTCGTCCCTAATTAGAATAACTTAAGCAAGATAATATAATGTATTTACATAATTTGTACAAAAAGTGAAGAACCTCGCCCAGCAGACCACCATCGACTGCAAGTGCCCAATACCTTCCTATATTGCACACTTGCACTCATCAGCTGGTGACTGTCAGGCGAGGAACTTGGCTTAATGTAGGGGACATCTATATTAGAAATAGATCGGTGGGAGGAGGAACTATTTAAAATATGTCAACTGTCAACCCTAATTAATATTACAATATATACATATTTACTCTTCATAAAAACCATAACCACACAGTAAAAAAGTCACATCACTCTGATCAGTCCGGTCTCTCTCAAGAAAGCCATCAATTTATCAGTCATAACAATGTCCCCATCACCCAGGATGGTGGAAAGGGTGAAGGGGACGTCTACTGCGCCGCAGTAATTTATAAGTGAAGCGCGTTCACGAATAAATCGCCGACAGCGCAGGATGATATGACTAATAGATAACACCGCATTACAGATGTCACAGTGCGGTGGGAAGCGTCTTTCCATATATGGTTTTATGTGGGTTAAAATGGTGGCATTAAGCCGTAACCGTGCCAACACTTTTTCTTCTAGGCGACTGGGACGGTTGGCAGTGTCCCAGTCGCCCAGGTACGGCTTACAAGTTGGAATATTTAGTCTGGTCCACTGACCTTGCCACAGAAGATTTATTGATTTCTTTCCGAGAGATAGACTCGACCGTAGATCACGAGGAACGTCCCAAGTCTCCTCGAGCTCTACAGCCGACTTTGCAAGTAAGTCAGCCTGCTCATTGCCGTAGATACGACAATGACCAGGCACCCAGATCAGCGTGAATGACTTGTTGCATGAATGCAACTTATTAACGATGCGGCCCTGGATCTCATGAGAGTCTGTAGTGCAAGATGCAATTGCCTGAAGGGCTGATTTTGAATCTGAAAATATGACAAATGAGTCATGTCTAGAATTGAGAGCATAGTCTATGGCTTTGTCAATAGCAAAAAGTTCTGAAGTAAACACAGATGTATGAGTCGGCAACCGATACCTGAGGGCACATTCAGTCGACCACACACTTGCACCCACACATTCACTCGACTTGGAGCCGTCGGTGTACAATTGATGGGACCCCAAGTGACGAACAATGATGTTACGAAACAAGTGGTGGACCTCCGCCTCCGGCGCCTTGGCCTTTGGTGCTGGGAGCCATGTAACATCGACTGTAAAGCCGGGTGGCTCCCAAGGCGCTATATTTTTAAGCACCAACTTGTCACAGTCACTGGGGTCCACATCAAGCTCCTGAGTCAGTAAGTGGAGGCAAGCGGCAAGTGGCCGACGCACCCCCCGCAGAAGGTGGTGGTATTGACGCAGGGGGGTACAGGCCACATTGCCGATATTACTTTTCCTTAATGTCCTTATGCCATAGGACAAGGCCAGGTGGTCACGGCGAATACGGAGGGGAGGCACATTCGCCTCCACTTCCATACGAGCCACACGGGTACACCGGACAGCTCCAAGACACATTCGCAAACATTTATTCTGTAACACATCCAATCCTTTCAGCGTGGCATCAGATGCCGAGCCATACACCTGTGCGCCATAGTCTAGCTTTGATCGAATAAGGGACTTATACACCATTAATAAAGATTTTCTGTCGGCACCCCAGGTAGTACCCGCTAGGTACTTGAGGACATTTAACGGTTTATCACAACGAGCAAGAAAAGTATTAACGTGAAGTTTAAAATTCATTCTACGATCAAAATGTATTCCTAAAAATTTTACAGAATTTTGAAAAGGTACCGCCTGATTATCCAAAGTTAAGCACAAATTAGGTACGTTACGATTAGTGAAAACTATAGCGGCACACTTACGTACGGAAAACTTAAATCCCCACTGCAAGGCCCATTGGTGGACGGAGTCAAGGGCTGCTTGAATCCGCCCAGCCGAAAATTGTGCATTACGGGAAGAGTGCCATATTGCACAATCGTCAGCGTAGAGTGAGTATTTAAGATTCCTCGGGATGGGAGCTGATGACAGAATATCATTGATCATAATACTAAATAAAGTAGGACTAAGCACACTTCCCTGTGGCACCCCGTTTTCCTGGATAAATATATCCGATGTTACGTTACGGGGCAATTTGACAGAGAAAGTTCTGTCCCTTAAGAAATTTGAAATAAAAACAGGCAAATTTCCTCTTAAACCATAAGCATAGAGCTTCATTAATATACCGTGTCGCCAGGTCATGTCATAGGCTTTATGGATGTCCAGGAACACCCCTATCATGAATTCTTTATTGGCAAATGCCTCTGCAATACAATGCTCCAAATTCATTAAATGATCTAGTGAACTTCTGTATTTACGGAAGCCACATTGTTGATCATTTAACAAATTCTTCGACTCTAAAACAAAAAGAAGCCTATTGTTAACCATTCGTTCCATGACCTTACATAGACAAGAAGTCAACACAATAGGACGAAATGAAGTGGGATTCATAAGACGACCAGCCTCTTTGGGTATCGGTATGACGTGCGCAAAGTGCCATGAGTTTGGGAACGTTCGAGACGCCCAAATCTCATTGTACAATGCTAACATCTTAATCAGGTTGTCCTGATTAAGATGCTGGATCATACCGTACGTGATGGTGTCTGGTCCAGGGCTGGTGTCTTTACAGGATTTAAGGGCAAGGAGCAGTTCATCTAGCGTAAACTCTTGGTTGTACGGGAAGTTTACGTCTTCTGTGGCAAAGTCTAATATCTGTAGCTCAGCCGTGCGTTTATGATGTTGGAAACGCGGGTCATAATTGGCTGAGCTACTTACATGAGAAAAACTCCTGGCGAGGATGTTAGCAACGTCCACGGGCTCGTCATAGATGTTATTATTTACTTGCAAGGTGGTAATGGGGAAATATGGGCCTTTATTATTTAATATTCTTATGGTGGACCAGACTTTACGTAATGGTGTTGTACGAGTCACCGTGGACACAAAGGACCGCCAGGAGTCACGTTTGGCCCTTCTTATTATTCTCCTTGCCTCAGCCCGTGCCTGTTTGTATGCAATAAAATTTTTCTCAGTGGGCTGACTATCAAAAATCCTGTATCTCCTATTGCGTTTTCTTAATGCTTGTCGGCAATCCGGCGTCCACCAATGTGCTCTATGCTTCGCATGAACTGTAGAAGTCTTGGGAATAGCAGCCTCAGCTGCGTGTAATATGGATTGGGTTATATTTTCGACCTTAACATCTATGGTCTCCCCAGATATATCTAAATTGGCGATCCTTGAGAAGGATCCCCAATCTGCTTTCTTATAGTTAAATTTTGGAGGTGGAGGGTCCGAAATGATGTCGCGTGTATAAGAAAGACAGATGGGTAAATGATCACTTCCCAAGGAGTCGTCGTAAGGGTCCCATGAGAGATCTTGATGTATACCAGGGAGGCCAAAGATAAGTCAATGGCCGAAAAGTTACCAGTACGATCATCTACACGAGTCGCTCTACCATCGTTCAGAAGACAGAGGTTGGACTGTAGTATTAGGTCGGCTACTTGCTCCCCACGACCATCAATCCTCAAGCTACCCCATTGATAGTGATGGGCGTTAAAATCGCCCAACACTAACTTATTCCCAGGGAGATGTTCAACTAGTGAATTTAAAGCATCACTATCAATGGGGCCATGTGGAGGACAGTACAGAGAGCAAATAGACAGATACGTGTTATTAAATTTTACTCTGCACGCGACAGCTTCCAGAGTAGAATTTAGAATCACTTCCGTTTGTGGGTGTGATTTGTGTGTGTAAATGGCAACTCCGTGACCTTCATATCTTCTATACGAGTGGTAGTGTTTGAACTGTGGAGGATCAGGGTGATCCTCCAGGCGCGTCTCCTGTAAACAAACAACGTCTGGCCTGTGTATAGAAAGCAAGATTGCTATATTGTGTAACTTATTCCCAATACCTCTACAATTCCACTGTAGTATAGTGAATGCGGCGGTTTAAGATTTACGAGGGGGGCCAGTGTGTTTAGTTTTTTTATGCCCCCGCGACCAGGCGAGTGGCTACCGGGGGACCTTTCCCGGTGCTTGCTGACGGAAACCTCCATATTTTGGTCAATAACAAGGCTCCCAGATTCCACCGAGGAAGAGCTATTCTTCCTCTCCCTCGCTGGGCTAGGAGCAGGGAGGACATGAGGACGTGGCTTTGAAAGGGTGGTGAAGTTATGTTTTACAGTCTTGTCAGGCTTCGATTTAGGCTTGACTGACTGAGAAGCAGCAGCGGCCTGTGAGTATGATGAAGCTTTAGGGAGGTCAGTTAGAGAGTTGGATCGTACAGGAGGTTTAGAGGTGGAGGTGGAGGTAGAGTGAGTGACTTGATTAACAAGCACGAGATCAGTCTGCGTCTCCACAGTGCACATCACAGGGCGGGACATCACTGCCGAAGCATAGGACCTATTCGGTGTGGGAGTTGCATGCAACTCCTTCACCTTTTCCTTGCTTCGTAGAAAGAGATGCCCTCAGTCGCCTTCACCGCACAGACCTCTTTCTCCTCCTTCCACTTGGGACAATCCCTAGAGGAAGTGAAGTGAGCACCCTTGCAGTGAAAGCAGCTGACACCCTCTGATGTGCAATGGTCAGCATCATGACCTTGCGTTGCGCACTTGCCACAGACTGATTGAGAAGCCCGACAAGACTTTTCATGGTGTCCATATAACTGACATCGTAAACAACGAAGTGGGTTAGGGATGTATGTCCTTACGTTAACAATTTCATACCCCACTTTGATATGGGTTGGGAGAGTCACTTTACCGAAAGTCAATATAACCGTTGCCGTTTTCGTCCTCCTGCCCTCGGAAAATCTAGTGATGAAACGGGCTTCAATTACATCTTCATGAGCAAGTTCATGTACGATGTCGTCCTCTTCCATGACCATGAGGTCCCTGCAAGTGATGACTCCCTTGCAGGAATTCATGGAGTGAGGGATCGTCGGCACAACATCATAGCAATGGAATTTGCTCATCTTCATCAAATCCTTAACCTGGGACGAATTTGCAGTCTTTACTAGGAGATCTCCGCTAGCAAGTTTTTTGACCTGTTCTACCTCTCCTGCACATCCATCAATCACCTTCTTGATAATGAAGGGATTGAGGCTGGACAGGGGAGTAGAACCAACCGCATGCAACAAAACAAAACTCGCATTTTTTACATTAATGTCTAGCAAAGGGCGTGTCCGAGGCCGTTCAGTCTGCGGGTAGTCCGTCCGTGAGACAGTCGGGGGTCGGTCAGGACTACCTCCCCCCCTGAAGGGGGGGAGGCAGCAGTGGCGTCCGCCATAGTGACCACTTCCCCCTAACGGGGGAAGTGGGAAGGAGGAGGAAAAACGAACAAGGGACAAACAACCGGGGACCACACACCTATGGCTAAAATTGCCCTCTCAAACCACTCCAGGGAGGCCTGACCGTGTTACTTCACACCCCAGAGCGATCAGTGGGGGTGGGCGAGTAAGCAAAGGTAATCTTAGTAAATAGATATAGACACTTACTATATCTCTAGGAAGGGTAGGGAGGAAAATTAGTACTAGCTATCCTAAGTGTCACCAGAAGGGTGAAAAAAAAAGCTAATGCCGGTGAGGCAGCCCTGAAAACTAGAGAGGAGCGCAGAGAAAAACACGTCTACGCTCCTCACGACCATGCATCAAAGTCCCCCCGGGAAATCCTTTTTTTTTTTTTTTTTTTTTTTTTTTGCCTATCAACCATTGGGGCTGAAGCCCCTGGTTATTAAGGCCGTGTATATATATATATATATATATATATATATATATATATATATATATATATATATATATATATATATATATATATATATATATAGATACATACATATATATATATATAGTATATATATATATATATATATATATATATATATATATATATATATATATATATATATATATATATATATATATGTATATACATTTAAACATATATACATATATATACACACACATATATACATACATACACACACACACACACACACACACACACACACACACACACTTCCATGCATACATACAGACACACTTTCATGCAAACGTACATATATATATAATAATTTTAATCTTTTTTATTTTTTTTGTATTTTTTTTTTTTTTTTTTTTCTTTGTTTTATATTTTTTATACCTTATATTATAAAGTAAAACTAATCTAAAGACCCTAAAACTAATCACCTAACAGACAAATCGCTAACCTATACTAAATCCTACAGAGACAAATAGCTAGACCTACACTAATGGTAAAAATACCTCGACTAACAGAACACCATCGACTGCAGATATGTAATGCCTTTCTACATTACATACCTGCACTCATCACCTGGTGACTGTCAGTCGAGGCACAACCTAATATAGGGGACATCAATATATGAAAGGGAACCAGACGAGTCAGGAACATTTCCATATACGTCAGCTGTCGTCCCTAATTAGAATAACTTAAGCAAGATAATATAATGTATTTACATAATTTGTACAAAAAGTGAAGAACCTCGCCCAGCAGACCACCATCGACTGCAAGTGCCCAATACCTTCCTATATTGCACACTTGCACTCATCAGCTGGTGACTGTCAGGCGAGGAACTTGGCTTAATGTAGGGGACATCTATATTAGAAATAGATCGGTGGGAGGAGGAACTATTTAAAATATGTCAACTGTCAACCCTAATTAATATTACAATATATACATATTTACTCTTCATAAAAACCATAACCACACAGTAAAAAAGTCACATCACTCTGATCAGTCCGGTCTCTCTCAAGAAAGCCATCAATTTATCAGTCATAACAATGTCCCCATCACCCAGGATGGTGGAAAGGGTGAAGGGGACGTCTACTGCGCCGCAGTAATTTATAAGTGAAGCACGTTCACGAATAAATCGCCGACAGCGCAGGATGATATGACTGATAGATAACACCGCATTACAGATGTCACAGTGCGGTGGGAAGCGTCTTTCCATATATGGTTTTATGTGGGTTAAAATGGTGGCATTAAGCCGTAACCGTGCCAACACTTTTTCTTCTAGGCGACTGGGGCGGTTGGCAGTGTCCCAGTCGCCCAGGTACGGCTTACAAGTTGGAATATTTAGTCTGGTCCACTGACCTTGCCACAGAAGATTTATTGATTTCTTTCCGAGAGATAGACTCGACCGTAGATCACGAGGAACGTCCCAAGTCTCCTCGAGCTCTACAGCCGACTTTGCAAGTAAGTCAGCCTGCTCATTGCCGTAGATACGACAATGACCAGGCACCCAGATCAGCGTGAATGACTTGTTGCATGAATGCAACTTATTAACGATGCGGCCCTGGATCTCATGAGAGTCCGTAGTGCAAGATGCAATTGCCTGAAGGGCTGATTTTGAATCTGAAAATATGACAAATGAGTCATGTCTAGAATTGAGAGCATAGTCTATGGCTTTGTCAATAGCAAAAAGTTCTGAAGTAAACACAGATGTATGAGTCGGCAACCGATACCTGAGGGCACATTCAGTCGACCACACACTTGCACCCACACATTCACTCGACTTGGAGCCGTCGGTGTACAATTGATGGGACCTCAAGTGACGAACAATGATGTTACGAAACAAGTGGTGGACCTCCGCCTCCGGCGCCTTGGCCTTTGGTGCTGGGAGCCATGTAACATCGACTGTAAAGCCGGGTGGCTCCCAAGGCGCTATATTTTTAAGCACCAACTTGTCACAGTCACTGGGGTCCACATCAAGCTCCTGAGTCAGTAAGTGGAGGCGAGCGGCAAGTGGCCGACGCACCCCCGCAGAAAGGTGGTGGTATTGACGCAGGGGGTACAGGCCACATTGCCGATATTACTTTTTCTTAATGTCCTTATGCCGTAGGACAAGGCCAGCTGGTC